>NW_007245334.1:129190-270731 GCF_000164805.1 Carlito syrichta | reverse complement strand
ATTGCGGGGTCATATGGAAGGTCAATTTTTAGAGCTTTTAGGAATCACCACACTGATTTCCACAGAGGCTGCACTAGTTTACGCTCCCACCAGCAGTGTTCCCTTTTCACCACATCAAAAACTCTCAGGCAATGTAGAGTTGAAAGGTGTTCACATTAACTGAATTTCGTATAGTAAATTTGAAAGTACTATTAGTCACTTTAAAAGTCTTCATAAGATATATATTATGCAAATAAGTAAATTCTGTCTTTCCTTTTAGTCCTCGTTAAAATGTTTTCAGTAAATCAATGTTAAAATAATCAATACTCTACAATCACAGAAGAGCACTGGTTTAATGCAAGCCTGGAAGACTAGTTATTTAGTACCTTTTGGTATGTTTTCGATAAAGGCCCTGCTTTTAAGTGCCATAAGGAAGACAGCATAGAAAATTAGAGGAAGAACAAGGCATTCTAAACAACATATTTGAAAGTGATTAATAGCAAAGCTTATGTTATGCTGTGTCCTTAAACAACTGTGTCCTTAGAATAAAAATAAAAGATTTTCATCATAGTTGGTGAAAAACTCTTTCTTCACTTTTCAGCAAAGATTCTCATGCCTTTGATCTTTTGATTGTTCCCAAATAATGATTTGTTTGTTCTAAAAATAGGCTTTCTTCAAGAAAGGAACAGAAATTTATTTTTTGGGACTATGTTAAAGAGAACACACTGAACTCTAAAAGGGGGAAAAAGATAAATCTATTGAAGGCATGCCATGTGTTAAATTTACTGCTGATGTTCTAAGAAAATCTTCCTTAATATTTTCAGACTGAGATTAATGTATTTGCAGACAATTTTAGAATATAAAGAAGTATAAACCGAACATCTGCTTTATTGTCTTGGTCCTAGAGTCAACCTTCTGGCTTAAAACTTTAGAAAGCAGATTTAGGCAGTAATGCATAATTTTGGTTTATCCGTATAATTTACTCATGTGCTTTGGGAATCAAAATGGTTTTCCATTTCTTTGTTTTGATAGAAGATTAACTTTAGAGTTACTGGCTTTATTAAGCATCATATGACAATGTCTTTCAATGTCCATTAAAAAATGCTTAGTACAGTAAATGTTAAATTACCATGTTACATCTCCATAAATACATGTGAAGTCCATATGAATGCCAAATGAATTCAATATGGTCATTTCTATTACAATAAATGCTAAGTGGATTCAGAGCGATGAGGCACTTAAAATGTCATACACTTCCAACTAGTCCCATCATGAATTCATTACTGCCATGTGACAGCCATTCTTGTCAGGGTTTCCATCTTAAGTACTATTTTCAGCAGCTTATCATAAAATTCCACTTGAGGAATTGATTCTTATTGGAAATATGGAAGATGAACTCTAAGTCTGTGAAAAGTACACCAAAATAACTTTGCTACATTGGGATTTCCACCCCCTCCCCCAAGCAAGTCTAACATTTGAATAAAACACACAATCTTTTTTTTTATGTTTTATGCCCAATAAAATTTTTATTTGATGTTTTCTCTTTGAACAAAGATCTTTCGTGTAAATCTTGTAAAAAATAATTTACTTAATTTTTTACTATTCTTATTAATTGAGGCAGATGTATCAAAGTTACATACAATAGATGAGAGAGAAAATGCAGACACCATAAGGTAATTATGTTAGTCAAGACACAAGCATAGATAATCTAATTTCATGATTAAATGTTTCCATTTTTCCAGGATTATGCAAAAATATCCACTGTGCAACTACAATATTTGTAATATTCGAAACTTTGACCATCACCTCCCATGCAACTATTCTTGATCACCCTTCTGTGAATGGGAGGTAGAAGTAGATAGCTAGGTAGAGTAAATACAGATAGCAGGAGAAAAAGGGAGCTGAAGAAATACAAACTGTAGGTTGAGGCATTTAGCATTCAAACAGGTAGTAGGAATAATCACTTACTCTGATTCCACAAGCTTAAATGCAAAATTAAAATACAAACTGGTTATTATTTATATCAGCCAACTATAATTAATAGTAATCAGAGAGATAAATAAGAGAGATAGTCTAAAACTTTCTTATAATACACACAAACACACACACACATACACACACACACAAATTTATAAAGACTTTGGTCTAGTGTTATTAGCAACAATTTGATTGTTATTTATTCAATCCGCTAGAGCATTCTTTATAATAAATATATATGCATTCTAAATGTAGATTCTGCTTATAGCATTTTCAACTTCACTCTAGTACTTGTATATATAAATCATTTTGACGTTCAGGGAATTTCTAGGCATATGTATTTTATGTTGCTGAACCATAAATCAGATATGTTGACTTGAGATTTTGTTTTGTTACCAAGATTAAGTTTAATTTTATATGAGGAAATAGAACAATTGTGGTCACAGTGTCTGATTATCAGTAAAATATTTTACAAGTAATATTGTTACTTATGGTTGAACTTAAATGTCTGAAAAACTGATGTTCATGTTCTTCCTTCTATTATTCCATCCATTCCTTTCCCCCACATCTATTCATCCAGCCCTCTCTCCCTTCATTCATTTATGCTTTCATCCATCCATTTATTCATTAATCTATTTATTCATTCATTTAATCAAAACAGTTATGGTTACTTAGTATGTGCTGAATATATTGCAATAGAGATGAGGAGGGTATAAGATTAAAAAAAATACTCTTCCCTCAAGGAGATCAGTCAATTGGGGAATAAAGAAGTATAAAGAAGCGGTTAATAAGATAGCAAGTAAATTGCCATAAAAGTCAGAATTACAAAGCATAGGGAAGTCCAAGGGTAAAGACTTCCTTCCTTCCTTCAAAAGGTCATATAAAACTTCACAGAAGTGACAGCCAAGCTGAGGTTACCAAAGGAACCGAGTCTAGAAGTAACTATTTTATCATGGCTACTTAACACTGTACCCTCTATCTGCCTAAATCTGAGGAAATAGTTTAAAGGTAATAATACTTTTTCCCTGTCACAATGCTTCACCTCGATGGATTTTAAACACTGAGCAAGATTGAAGGAGCCAAGTGAAGTTTGCTTTCCTTGCCAGTGGGACTTAGTACAGGAGCAGTGCTAGCTCCTCAATATAGGCATTGTGGTATGATAAGCTATACCACAATACCTGCATAGCAAATACAAAGGGATCTTGCACAAAGCAAAACTAAATAAAAAACAAACAAAACAATACAAAATTAGTATATATCACATTAAATTTACCAAGACCTTTTACTGTTGTTGCTACAGAAATCGCTGATGGTACAGAAAGTCTTGCTTTGCATTCTGTAGAGTCATGTTCTCTGCTTTCACTCTGTAGTCTAGGAAACATCAACTTACAACCCATTTCTCACTTGGTGCAGGGGTATGTCTGAGAATCTACACTGAGGGTTGGCCAACTATGGCACAATTGCTTGTTTATTAGAACTGTCATGCCCTTTGGTTTGCATATTATCTTTGGCCACTTTATGGCTACCAATGGCATAGCTGAGTGACTGCAACAGAAATCGCATAGCCTACAAAGCTGAAAATATTTACTATCTTGCCCTTCACAAAAACAATGTATCTTGTTCTACACTATGTTTCAAGTGAGAGATGTCTTTGTACTACTAAAAGCTTTGCATAATCTGTTTTCTTATGGATAACAAGCAAGGTATAATGACTGATCCCTTTTTGCTTTAGGCTACCAGGAAGCTCAAAGAAAATTGCAGCAATTTTGTAAGTCATGATTGTCAGATCACCCCTATAATATATTTTCTACTGTTGATATCACCTACTTTAATTTGTATTCCCCATGTATTATTTTTAAATTTTATTTTAACTACTTGATCGAGTGATATTTGTATAATTGCTTTCTCTAATACACCTTGAAATGAAGTAGAAAATGAATAGATAAATAGTGAGTAGATAAGATAGTCATTCCTCTCTCTCTCTCCAATTAAAACAAACAAATCCATAGGGGCCTATGACACATACCCATAGAAGGGGGAAGTCATGGACAGGTACCCAGGGTTTCTCAAAATGGGCACTGTTGACATTTTGAGACAGATAAATTTCATTGTAATGGGCTGTCCTGTGCATTGTAGGATGTTAGCAGCATTCCTGACCTCTACCCACTAGACGCTAGTAGCATTCTCCTTCCACCCCTACTCTACACTGAAACAACATAAATTATTTCCAGACATTGTAAAATGTGGGGAAGCAACCCCCCATCCCCACCCCAATCTAGAGAAATCAGCTCTCTTATACATTATGTCTTAATAACTTTCCCGTCAAATTGCTCTGTTCTGTTAACAGAGCAACAATCCCCTAAGAGTCTACCAAAGCTCACTGTAGACACAAAGTACTGGTGAACATGTTGAATATTAATCCTCTTTACATCAGATTAAGTCATGCATCTAACAAGTCATAGAGCAGAAGCCCACCCAGGACTAAAGAACTAATAAAACCAAATTCAACAAATGAAATTCCAAACTAAGACCCATCCACAGCCTGTTCATTAGACTAAACAAAAGAGAGGTGAGCTTTGCCATGTATTCTTGGTTCTGGTAAAATGACTTTCCTGATCTATAATGACAGTAATGAATTACATAATGGCTAAGTAATGAATTGGGTTATTTCCTAAGACTGGAGATCAAGAGAAATTAAATACTTAATCTCGAGGGGTCTGAGTTGATAAAGGGCTATTTAAGTGCCTCCACAGGAGTGGAAGTAAGACCTGAATAAGAGGCAGAGAACAATATTGCCTAGACCCTAGTTCTCGATAGATTGTAGAATCAGCTGAAGCTGATAATTGCCAAAGATGCAAGAAAATGTGTGAAACTACCTCAGTGATGCAGCAAGCCGAATCACTTGACAAAGTAAACGTGGTTCATTATTAGTGCATTTTGTCTTGTTTACACCAAGCATCAAGACGCTGAGTTGACAGACATCTGCGTAATTGATTTCAGCAGTCTAAATTGTATCTCAATTTATATATCCTTAAGGGCAAGACCAGGCTTATATTTCTTTATTCCTCTAAGTGTCTTGGACATAATAAGTGCTCAATAAATATTTGATCAACTTGATAGAAGCTGCTGGTTTTATCCACACGTATTGCATCAGACATACATTGCCTTAGAAAAGCCAAGCTGTCGGTTAGAGCCTCCTGTAGAAGGAAGGAGCTGCCTATCTCACCCAGAAAAGATTTTCAAGGTCTTATGCTAATAACCACACCTTTTTATCATGAATTCTTTTTCCATTTGAGTCATATAAAGTTTCACTATGGGATACTTATGTTTATACACCAAAAAAAAAAAACCCTTTCACAGACATTTCAATCATTTCACCAAAATAATATTTTAGGAGGTCTATCTGGCAAAGGGTACATTATAAGAACTGATCTAGTTTATACTATCATATCTGACTCATGATGCTAAAGCAATATGTAATACATAAATATGGAAAGAAGAAATCATGCCTATATTTCTTTTCTACGCATAGGAGAGAGTCTGCAACAGACAATTAGAATATAAGAATGGAAGAATGGTAAATGGGAAATGACAATAATTGTAAAGGTTAAATTATCAAATCAAATATGTAACTAAATGTATATAATTCAAATGTGCAATTAGTCATGTCCCATAAGATTCTTTAGACATATATGGATAGTGTTAGAGCGGAGTTATTATATTAAAATGAGAATCAATTAACTCATACAAATAAATTCATTTTTTCCAGGGAATCAATCAAGGATACTGGATAGAGTTAAATAGAAGTGAGTACAAATCCAGGCATCACCACATTACAGATCAGTGACTTTGAGCATTTGTAACTAGAGGCAATGCAATCTCATGGGAAGAGGACAGATCTATTGAGAAACCTGAATTATAATCCAAATATTGTAACTAACCAGCGCTGTGACCTTGGGCAAATCACACATTCTCTTAGAGCTTCAGTTTCACATCTTTTTTTTTTATATACTTATATATTTATTTATTTATTTATTTTTAATCAATATTTTTATTATGATATTGTGGGGTACAGTTAAGGGTTAGGTATACAAATATGCTTCGTTCAGGCACCCTTGTTGATAAGAGGTGTCTTCCCGTCCCCAGACAGATATTTACTACCGTTAATCCTTTACAATGAGGTTACCCCACCTCCTCTAGGGCATCTTCCTTGTTTTATTATCATTATCTACTCCATAGTAATGCACATATAATAAGGCTTACATCAACTAAATCAGAGGACCCATCATAAAGTGAGAAAACTGATGAGTAGGGTATACTATGGCGTGCAAGCCTGCAATGTGCTTTTCCATCTAAATGACATACACTGGGAAAGTCATCTCTGAACTCTCTTCCTTTAGGTTATATCCTCTGGTGTGTGTTATAGTCTGTATTTCTGCTATTGGAGCATTTATCACAAGATGTTTAAAAATGCCTATGTAAAAGGGAAAAGGATTAAAAATTACCACCCTTGTATTGGCGCAAGCTTAGATATAGAGACCAGGGGGGAAAAAAAACACAGAAACAGATCACACATATGTGGGCATTTAATGTATGACTGCAATTCAGTGGAGGAGAGATGGCATTCTCAATAAATAGTGCTGGAGCAATTGGAGAAACATAAATCTTGATCACTACCTCACACCATACACAAAACTAATTTGAGATGGAAATTAATCATGAAGGTGAAATAAATTAACTTTTTAGAAAAAACTACTAGAGAATGTTCATGACCTTGGGGTATGTAAATATTTCTTAAACAGGGCATGAGAAGCAATAATCATAAGGATTAATGAATAATTGACCTTTATTAAAATATGGGGTAATATTTTTTTCCCGGGGATCCAGGGAAGATGGAAGTCCAAGCCAGTTGGACTATGTAAGTCCTGGTGTGAGTGAGTGAGTGTATGAAAAAACGTTGTGTATGTGCTGGTGACTGAGTGGACATGTGAGTGGCTGACTGAGTGCTGGCTAGCGAGCTAGCATCCAGGACTCTCCTGGTGCAGTGCCTGGTGCCACAGCTTCTGGGTTTGGATCCTAGTGATTCCCAGGGCGCAGAAGTCGAGTGCCATTTTCTTTTTCTTTTCTTTTCTTTTTTTTTTAAATCAGCAAATCCTCTCTGGGAAGAAAATGCCGAGAGAGACTGTCTATTTGGGGGCTCATGAGCAAGTGGCCAGGCTCCTGGTGCAACTGCTGGTGCTGCAGCTTCTTTACTTTGTCCCTGGCTTTTCCCAGGTCACATAAACTGAGCGCCATTAATTTTTTTTAATGGATAAAAGTTTTCCTGTGAAAAAGCAGCAGGGAAAAACGATTGCCCCAGGCTCTCCCTCACCATTGGCAGGAGAGACTGCCAGCTGCAGGCTATGCCTTACTACTTCAGCGCCTGGCAAGGCACTTGCAGCAGGTGCTGCAGAGGGAGTACCGAGGCAAAGTCCCACAGAAGAGGACAAGAGAGGCACCCCACCACCATCTTGAAGGCAGGGCAGGAAAGTGCTCAGACTTGTTCACCACAGAGCAACAGACCCAACGCTGTGACTGGCAGATCAACTACTCAGGGATTGATCGTGACCCAGAGGGAATATCCTGAAAGCACAAACTTTGGAGGGACCTGAAGAGTGCTGAGTTCCAGGGGTCCCCCCCCCACCCTGATCCAGCCAAGGGGAAAAGGGTGTGGCCAGAAAAGGGCGAAGAAGGACTCCAAAGATATCAGTGGTGAGTCCAGGACTGACCCCAAATCCCCTCGTCCCTAGCACTCCTCTGAATGTCAGACCCACATAGCTGGGTCACAACTCAGAGGGACAAAGTCAGGCAGAGCCTGGACATCAGTCACAATAGGAGAACTCTATTCCAGGATAGTGTGCCTGGGGCACCTCCCCACAAGTACATACCTGGGAAAGAAACAATCCTGCACTTCTCCACCCTGACCATATGAGAGTGAGAGGGGAGGACTACCTACCTCCACTGCCCCTCCTCCTTCCCTAATCTGGACACTGAGGAGTGAAAGAGGTGGCTCTGCAGGAGAGACCTGATTAGAGGAAAATTACAGAGCCTACCACAAAAGAGCAGGGGTTTTTTTTAAATTTTCAATTTTTTTTTACTTTAAAATTTTTTTAACTGTTTGTTAGTTCACCTATTTTTAAAATATTTTTCCTTTGTGCATGAATGTGTATATGAGTGTTTGATCTGCATCCCCCCAAATTTTTTTCTTTTCTTTTTCTGTTTTTTCTTCTTTTATTTGTCATTTTCTGTTTATGTGTGTATGTGAATAACTGAGTGTTCATCTTTCAGTTTTGTTGTTGTTGGTGGTTTGTTTATACTCTTTTGTGCTTCTGAGTTTTGTTTTTTTTTTTTTTGAGTTGGAGTCTCACTCTGTCGCCCAGACTGGAGTGCAGTGGCCGCTCCCGGCCACCGCAGCCTCGACCTGCTGGGCTCCGGTGATCCTTCCACCTCAGCCTTCCAAGTAGCCGGAATTACAGGCATACGCTACCACGCCTGGCTGATTTTGTTTTGATTTATTGTAGAGATGAGGTCTTGCTGCCCAGGCGGGTCTTGAACCCGCGGGCTCAGGCAATCCACTCACCTCAGCCTCCCAAAGGCGTGGGATTACAGGCTGAGCCACCGAGCCTGGCTTACTTCTGAGTTTTTTTATTTTCAATTCTTATAGTTTAAGGTGTGTGTCAATATATGAGCAAGAGTTCGACCTGAATTCCTTTTTTTTTTTCTCCTCCAGTCTTTCTCTTTTACTTCTATAGTCACTTTGTGCTGGGCATGTGTGTATGGGTTTAGTTTTCTTGGTTTTTTTTTGTTGTTTGTCTTGTTTCACTTTTTTAAATTCCAGACTGTTTTGGGGTATGTGTGTATGTCTGTGTGTGTGTGTGTGTGTATGTGTGTGTGTGTGTGTGTGTGTGTGTGTGTGTTCCATTGTTTTATGCATATGTTTCTGCATTGCATCATCATATAAAGTGGTGGTGGGGAGTGGGTCTCACGGAACATATACCACAATAAGTGAACATTGTAATTTGCAAGTAGTTTCTGAATCCCAGTGCCCCATCCTCTACTTTATTTGAATTTCAAAAACCACAAGAGTCAACAAACCTTCCCATCTGGCATCCTAATTCAAATAATTTTTCAAAATAGAACAAATCCAGTGCCTGGATCAGGGAAGAATAGAGGACTGAGCAAACATCAGAAGGGAAAGCCTCTCCCACTGACATAACAGAACTAAAGAGAAAAACAAGAGATCGGTCACAAATGAGGAAAAATCAAAGGAAGACCACAGGCAATTTCAAGTGCACCAAAGACAAAACTTCTGAAAAATAAGACCTTGGTGCCCAAACAATGGAAGTCGCCAATGACTGGTCCCAGAATGTGAAAAGAATTAGGAAATGGATGGAAAGAGTAAGACTGACTTAAGAAAGACAAGATGCAACACTGAAAGAACTTATAACAGAGATTTTGGCAATTAAAAATTTCATCCAGGAAATAAATAACAAGATGACAAGCATGGAAAGTAGAATTACTCTAACTGAAGAAGGAATCTCAGAACTTGAAGATCAGAACATGGAATTAACCCAATCTATAAAAAACATAGAAGACTCAGAAAGAAAGAATAAAGCCTACAAGAGATGTGAGATTATATCAAGAGGCTGAACCTAGGCCTGATTGGTATCCCAGAAGAAGAAAGGGAAATGGAGGACAACTTGGAGCAAATATTCCAGGAGATAATCCTAGAAAACTTCCCCCAAAACTTCAGCAGGGGTGTGATCTGCCAAGCATAAGAGATACAGAGAACCCCTATAAGACATCAAATGAGAAGACTAACCCCTAGACACATAGTAATCCACCTCCACAGTGTAGGCACAAAAGAAAAAATCCTAAAGGTAACAAGAGAGAAAGGTCAGACTCCCTACCAGGGAAAACCAACCAGAACAGCAGCAGATCTATCAACAGAAACACTACAAGCAAAAAGGGACTGGAGCCCTATTTTTCAAACTCCTCAAAGATAAACAATTTCACACAAGAATTTCCTATCCATCCAAGCTCAGCTTTATCAGTGATAGAGAATTAAAATCCTTCCCAGACATCCAATCCCTCAGAGATTATGCAGGTTCCAGACCAGCTCTACAAGAGCAACACTTAAAAAGGTATTAAGGCCGGGCTCGGTGGCTCAGGCTGTAATCCCGCACCTTTGGGAGGCTGAGGTGAGTGGATTGCCTGAGCCTGCGGGTTCGAGACCCACCTGGGCAGCGAGACCTCATCTCTACAATAAATCAAAATATCAGCTGGGCGTGGTAGTTCATGCCTGTAATTCCAGCTACTTGAAAGCCTGAGGTGGAAGGATGGCCGGAGCCCAGCAGGTCGAGGCTGTGGTGGCCAGGAGCGGCCACTGCACTCCAGTCTGGGTGACAGAGTAAGACTCCAACTCAAAAAAAAAAAAAAAAAGGGTATTAAGCACAGAAGAAAGAAAGTAAAAAAAAAAAAAGGGTATTAAGCACAGAAGAAAGAAAGTAAAAAAAAAAAAAAGACTGGCCACACACTTCCCAAGAGAACAGCAGAGCACAGAATCAATAGAGAATACAGTGCAAAAAGAAACTTGAAAACACACACATACATCAACCCCAAAGCCAAAAGAAAACAAGCAAAGAAAAAACTTTATAAGAACCTCATGACAGGGATAAACAATCGCATTTCAATAATCAGCCTGAATGTGAATGGACTAAATGCACCACTGAAAAGACACAGAATGGCAAACTGGATAAGAAATCAAGACCCAACTATTTGCTGCATCCAGGAGACTCATCTCACTACAAGAGACACATACAAACTCAAAGTTAAAGAATAGAAATGAGTTTCCAGGTAAATGGATCCCAAAAGAAGGTAGGAGTTGTAATCTTAATATCAGACGAAACAACCTTTAAGCTATCCAAAGTTTAAAAAGATGCAAAGGGACACAACATAATGATAAAAGGTTCAACCCATCAACAAGAAATCTCCATCCTAAACATGTATGCACCCAACACAGGAGCACCAGCATTTATAAAGCAACTACTAAGTAAACTAAAAAAGATATTGATTCTAGCACTATTATAGCAGGGGACTTGAATACCCAACTAACAGCCCTAGATAGATCATTGAGGCAAAAAATCAATAAGGAGATCCAAAACCTAAACTTGACACTAACCAAATGGACTTAATAGATACCTACAGATTATTCCACCCCCAAAACACAGAATATACATTCTACTCATCACCACATGGAACGCACTCCAAGATCAATCACATCCTTGGCCATAAATCAAGCATAAACAAATTCCATAAGGTTGAAATAATACCATGTACATTCTCAGACCACAGTGGAATAAAAATAAATATCAATACCAACAACATTTCCCCAAAGCCCACAAAAACATGGATACTAAACAGCATGATACTGAACAACTACTGGGTCAACACTGAAATCAAAGCAGAAAATAAAAGATTCCTGGAAGAAATGAAAATGAAGAAACATCTTACCAAAACCTCTGGGATGCCATGAAATCAGTTCTAAGAGGGGAATTTATATCTCTGTGAGCACATGTCAAGAAAATGGAGAGATCACAAGTGGAGAGCCTAACAAATCACCTAAGGGAGCTAGAAAAAGAAGACCACCAAAACCCCAACTTAGCAGGAGAATCAAATCATGAAAATAAGAGCCCAAATATGGCACACAGAAGACAAAAATATCATAGAAAACATCAGCAAAACAAAAAGCTGGTTCTTTGAAAGAACTAATAAGATTGATGGGCTGCTAGCCAGAATGACCAAGAAAAAGAGAGAAAAAGTCCAAATAAACACAATCAGAAATATAAAAGATCAAATCACAACTGAACTTGAAGAAAAAAAAAGATATTCAGAGATTACTATGTACACCTGTATGAAAACAAATGTGATAACTGAAATGAAATGGAGGACTTTCTGACATCACACAACCTCCTCAAGTTGAAACACAAAGACACTGAGATGCTAAATAGACCAATAATAATCCAGTAAATTGACTCCATCATAAGAAAACTATCTATAAAATAAAATAAAATAAAATAAGCCCTGGACCACATGACTTTCCAGCAGAATTCTACAAAACATACAAGGAGGAATTGATACCAATCTTACTGAAAGTATTCCAGGCAATTGAGAAAGATGGAATTCTCCCCAAATCATTTTGCAAAGCTAACATCAATGTGATACCCAAACCAGGCAAAGATCCAACTAAAAAAGAGAATTACAGGCCAATATCCCTTATTAACATGGATGCAAAAATCCTTAACAGGATTCTAGCAAATAGCATCTAAAAATACATCTCAAAAATCATCCACCATGACCAAGTAGGTTTCATCCCCAGGATGCAGGACTGGTTCAACATTCTCAAGACTATAAACGTAATTAAATACATCAAAAGAAGTAAAAACAAGAACTACACGATTATATCATCAGATTCAGAGAAAGCTTTTGATAAAATTCAGCATCCCGTCTTGATAAAAACCCTCAAACACCTATGTATAGATGGAACATACCTCAAAATAGCAAGTGCCATCTACGATAAACCCACAGCTAACATATTGCTAAATGGACAGAAAGTGAAAACATTTCCCCTGAAAACTGGAACAAGACAAGGCTGCCCACTCTCACCCCTCTTGTTCAACATTGTGTTGCAAGTCCTAGCTAGGGCAATTAGACAAGAGAAGGAAATCAGGGGTATCCAAACAGGAAAAGAGGAAGTCAAGTGATCCCTCTTTGCTGATGATATGATCCTATACCTTGAAAATCCAAGAGAATCTGTCAAAAACCTGCTTGCTCTGATAAAAGACTTTGGTCAAGTCTCAGGGTACAAAATAAATGTACAAAAGACAGTTGCATTCCTATATACCAACAGCAAGCAGTCAGAGACCCAAATTAAAAGCACAATCTCATTCACAATAGCCACAAAAAAATGAAATACCTCGGCATCTTCTAACCTGAGAAGTGAAAGACCTTTACAATGAGAATTAAAAAAACACTGCTCAAAGAAATACAAGAAGACACAAACAAATGGAAAAATATTCCATACTCATGGATAGGAAGAATCAACATTGTTAAAATGTCCATCCTACCAAAGGTAATCTACAGATTCAATGCAATACCCATTAAGTTACCAAGATCAATCTTCTCAGACCTGAAAATGACAATACAGGAATTCATATGGAAACATAAATGACCACAAATAGCCAAAACACTCCTTAGCAAAAGAAACAAAGCAGGGGGTATCATACTTCCAGACTTCAAACTTTACTATAAGATTATAGTAAACAAAACAGCCTGGTATTGGTACAAAAACAGGTACATAGACCAATGGAACAGGATAGAGATTCTGGAAGCAAAGCCTCAATTCCTCAACCAACTTATCTTTGACAAAGCCTCCAACAACAACCACTGAGGAGAGGAGAACCTATTCAGTAAATGCTGGGAAAACTGGTTGACCACATGCAGATGATAGAAACAGGATCCTTACCTATCACCACACAAAAAAATTAACTCTAAATGGATCAGAGACCTAAATGTAAAACCTCAAACTGTAAGAATTCTAGAAAACACAGGAGACACCCTTATGGAAATTGGAACTGGCAACCAATTGCTATTCAGAATCCTAAATGCTCATACCTTAAGAAATAAGATAGACAAGTGGGACCTCATCAAACTAACGAGCTTCTGCAAAGCGAAAGAAACCATCAAGAGAGCAGGGAGACAGCCCACAGAATGGGAAAAAATATTTGCCAACTGTATGTCTGACAAAGGCCTAACATCTAGGATCTACAAGGAACTCAAATGCACTGAAAGAAAAAAAAAAAACAGCCCCATTCTAAAGTGGGCAAAAGATATGAATAGACACTTCTCAAAAGAAGATATACGGACAGTCAAAAGACACATGAAAAAGTGCTCAGCTTCACTCATCATCAGAGAAATGCAAATTAAAACCACATTGAGATATCACCTAACCCCAGTAAGAAGGGCCATCATTAATGAAACAAACAACAACAGATGTTGGCGAGGATGCAGAGAAAAAAGGACGCTTCTACACTACTAGTGGGAATGCAAACTAGTACAACCTCTTTGGAAGACAGTGTGGCGATCTCTGAAAGAACTAGAAATCAACCTTCCATATGACCCAGCAATTCTCTTATTGGGAATATACCTGGAGGAACTCAAATCATTCTACAAAAAAGATACCTGCACATGTATGTTTGTTGCAGCTCTATTCACAATAGCAAAAACTTGAAACCAACCATGTTGCCCATTGAAACCGGACTGGATAAAAAAATGTGGTACATATACACAATGGAATATTATGCAGCCATCAAGAAGGAAAAATATATGCACTTTGCAGCAACTTGGATGGATTTAGAGTCAATCATACTCAGTGATATATCACAGAAACAAAGAACAGAGTACCATATGTTCTCACTCATAAGCAGACTTTGAACAATTATAATACTTAAGAAAACAACTGCCAGTAGTGGAAAACTGTTGGGGGGGGGTGGTACTGGCAGTTGAGGGAAACTGCTAGGGGAGGGAGGGGCATACCTCATTAATAAGGGTACTTGCATAATCAATGTTTGTATACCTAACCCTAAATTATACCCCCACATCTTTATAGTTAAAAAAAAAATGGAGTATATTTTTATCAAATGATACCAATAACAAAGTAAAAGACAAGCCACAAAAAGAAGAAACTCACAATTTATCCATCTGACAAAGACTTATATTCAGGCTATAGTAAGAATTCTTAAATTGCCACTAAGAAACATTTATTTTAAATGGAAAAATATAACTGTTATACTCTGGAGAACAACTTGCTGCGTCTGGATATAAGTACTTCAGACTAGAATTCAGTGAAGAAGTAGAAACAGAAAATAGATTCATACCATGCAACAGACCCAACACATCAGGTGGAACATGAAGGGAAAAAGAGATAGGAAAGGGAGTGAGAAAACAAAACTGTGAGAGGGTGAGAGAGTGTGAGATGGAGAGCTGAGTGCAGGCAGCAGCAGAAAATGTGCCTGGGGCCTAAAGAACATTTAAGAGTAGTCATGTTTAGTACTCCATGGGGAGTCAATACAATCTCCAAATACAGCCTCTTAGAATTCAATAAAGTATGCTTTATGTAAATTTGAGGGAGCAACTTAAAGGAAGGGGCCGTTTTTTGACTTGTGGATTGTGGACTATGAAGAAGGTGATAAGGCAAAACAACTAACTAAACAGAAGCATAACCCTGAAACTAGAGGAGACAATCGGTACGAGAGCATCCCCACCCTCAAATTCTAGAAATGTCATGGATGTCACTGAGCATTCTCAAGGCATGGAATGGGGATTTGGGTCAATGCTAGCAAGATTTCATAGGATGGGAGATCCCAGTTTACATGCAGTTAACGTATTTTCATTGCTCTCTCCCAATTAACACATTAAGTTCTTTGAGAACCAAGTATACAATAGGAGCACAAAAACATCTGATGGAAAATGAATGAATAAATGCATGCATGTGAATGAATGGAATTTAGGCATTTTGTTCACCCTGGTCAGCTTCCAGAGTTCCCTGATCACTTTTTTTTTAATCCCTTACTGGCGTATTTTCATTTGATCATTTTTACATCACTTGCCAGAAGTTCCCAGTCATAGGCTTGTTGTATTGTCCATCTACAAAGCAATGTTTCAGCCCAAATGTGCACCTTCTCCATTTTCGGGATGAGTTGCACTATAGCCTACAGCGATTCAAATGCATTTGCAAAATAATTACCCTTCTTTCATACCCGAGGCTTGTTATCTGAATAAATGTTTCCCTAATAAAGCTTGCAGCTGGGTTGAGTTTGAGAAATACAACAATTAAGAGTCATGGGACAAGAGCTCAAAAAGGGTTCCCTTTAAACATCAGCATTTGCTTCCTACATTCTTGATTAGGAGGAATAGGGCCCGTGTGTGCCTGCCAACACAGCGCTGATTGCTAATCAAGTGGCCATGGTATATACGAGCAAAAGAAAATTAGAAAACAAACGTAGATGCTGATTAGTTTTCTACAAACATCTTGAAAGATGTATGAAGTAGGAGCCAGCTAAGGTGAGGCAAGTGAGAAGAATCCAGCTCTCTCTGCTTTGCTAACTTCACCTGGGCCAAATCTGGAATTAAAAAGGAAACTATGGAACAGGGCAGCAAACTGATTCTGAAACCCAAATTAATCTATGGGGGTAATTAGTAATGACGATAATAACAACCACAATCGTCACTGCTATGGTTTGTATCCAACTTTACCACTGAGCAAGAATAGTGATGTTCATTAACTCATTTTAGTCTCATAATTAATCCATGAGATGATTGTTAATTTTACTATCTGCATTTTACAGGTGTCAAAACTGAGATTCAGCAGGGGAATAATTTGTTCAAGGCAACATATTTAAGTGATTGAACCAAGATTTATACTGAGGTCTTCATCTCCAAATTTCAGGCTTTGCATTTGACCTTCAGGGGAATGAAATATCCTCACACATGCCAAGGGGTCATAAATATCGTCAACAATATCCATAACAAACAGCACTAGAAAAGATACATTTAAAAAATTCAAGCTGGGCTCGGTGGCTCAGCCTGTAAACCCACGCTTTGTGAGGCTGAGGTGAGTGAATTGCCTGAGCCCATGGGTTCGAGACCTGCCTGGGCAAATTGGCGAGCTCTCATCTCTACAATAAATCAAAAAATCAGCCAGGCATGGTAGCGTGTACATGTAATTCCAGCTATTTGGAAGGCTGAGGCGGAAGGATCGCTGGAGCCCAGCAGGTTGAGGCTGCAGTGGCTGGGAGTGGCCACTGCACTCCAGTCTGGGCAACAGAGTGAGACACCAACTCAAAAAAAAAAAAAAAAATTCAGAGATTCAAGGACATGGGACTAACCATTGCAGCTAGTGGGAACTAGTGAGGAGGAAGTGCAACTTAAAAACACCTATTCGGGAGGAGACCAGAAACAGCCACGTTAATGGAGGAGACTCACGGGGAACATGCAATTTCTACATTTGTCTGGGTTGAAATAATCAACTCCATACTTGAAACAACGTACTTGAGGCTTTCACCTGAACATTCAGTTTGAGTAATTATTAATTGTTCTGTCAGTTGGCACTACTGTGGCTCACCTCACTATCAAATTTTTGAAATATTTGGAAAGGAACACAAGCTTTTCTCCCTCATTTACCCACAGAGTGTTTTGTGAATGGCATGCAATCTTTATGAGACTGGCTATCTTTGGGTGGCACTCAGAGTTGTGTTCGAGCTGGTTTATTCTGGCTTAAGAAAACCAAGTATGCACAACTCCCCAAATCCAAGCTCAGTGATGTCATGTTGGCAGCTTGGAATTAATCATGGTAGGAGCATTAACACAACAGAAATAGGCAAACACTATAATGATTTCTTTTTTTTCAGATGAGACAGTTGTTAAATACATACTAGTACATTGTTAGATGTATTTGTAATATCATTAATTTTTTCTGCACATTGACTTGTATTTTTTACTTACATGCATTTAAAAAAAAACCTCATATCACTACTGTAGAGGGAAAAGCAATATTGTCTTGCATGAATAGAAAGTATGGTTAAAAATAAATTCCAGCGAAGATAAAGCAATGTTAAGGAATTCTTAACTAGATAATGGTGCTAGAAAAAAGTAATGATCTTGAGATCAATTTTATCTTTTGTATAAAAGAAGATTAGCAAAAGTGTGGAAATGTGTTTAGAATATGCAAAAACTACCAGCTACCTTGAGTCTTTCTACATGAGGTAGAGAATTGATAGAGGTAAATCTTGGTGATTCAACTGATACAGAACGGAAGTACTCCGTAGTGTGAAATTATATGGTACTCTGACCACTGCTTTCTAATGCTATGTAACACACAAAAGGAGAAGCTGCCAATATTTTGCCCAAATTCCTCAGATCCCACCCCATTTTACTGTTCTCCAGACAACTTCCCATTGCAGGTCTGTGCCTGGGGGCTTTTCCCAAAACCACAGAATACTACTTAGACTATGTATGTGGCAGGTGTGATGCCCCACTAGTGGAAAATGCCCTGAAATTAACACACTTTTCCTGGAAATGGTGCTTAATCAAGAGTGCTAGGGTAAATATTTCCAATAAAAGGGAGTTGTTGTATCAATACCTCAGTTTCCTCCTGTATCTTCTACATTGTTTCCAGAATTTTCTTATGGGATTAAACTTCAGTTATGTACCATAGCTTAATACCACACCCCACAATGACTCACCTTCCTTTCTTCCTGTCTCTTGTCCATCACTGATGCTCCTTGCACCTTTTAAGTAAACTCACATCCTCGTCTCTTCTTGAGGACCCCAATTAAGTTACACACAAACTCATGTCATCTCATGTGTTCCCTCTGGACCAGTGTCTCTGGATTTGGACAATGATGTCCTCTCAGAAGGCCCACACTGATGCCAGGCTATGTAATGTTGAACTGAGTCCTCTTGCCAACACTACAGACTTTTTATACTTCAGAGACTCTGTCAAAAGCTCAATATTGAAATTATCTCATTATCTCCTCTAAGACTGGCAGAGACCATTGATATTTGAGAAGGCTAATCTAAAAGAAACATTGATCGTTTAATCCGCTCAGTTCACTGGGTTCTATTCCTGAATCAAGTCAGATCACCAGGAAGCTTAGTTCTCTGTAGGAATGCATTCACCTTATCATGATTCCTTTTCATGTCTTTACTGAGGGAAGATATACAATGTAACCAGGCAAAGACTGTTTTTACACCTCTGGAAAAATAGCTGTTGAAAAAGCTATTCCCTGTGTAATTCAGTGCCCTTTGCAGTAAAGGCTCTTAAGATACATGCCTACCAGAAATAAATGCCAAGGGGAAGAAAGTATTCTCTTTCCATTTATTGGCATGTTGCTACTGCTGCTGGTGCTTGTTCTTTCAGTCAAACAATGAAAACGATTAAAGCCAACACATTTTCATTTTTACATGGTTATGTAGAAACTCAGAGTAAATTAAGTGCTAAATTGTAATAACCATATCCAATTATTATTCTTTTGTGTTATATTTCATGTCTTTTAAAATTGTTACCTCTGTGCAGTTGTACTTTAATAAATTCTTTTAAAATATTTAAAACTAAATGTGATAGATATGATGAATTAATATACAGTGTCAAATCTTTACAAGTGATCAGAATATTATCTTTACTCCAAAATAGGTTATATGTGGGCAAGCAGATATTATTAAGGCTAGATTCAAAATCATCTGTGTTTGCTTCACAGTAAAAGTGATGTTCCCGAATGTTCTGAGATAACATATGAAGGATCAACAGGTAACATGGCCAATGGTTTGCCATAATATATATGTTCATGCATATATACAGTCACAAACTTTTTGTATCTACTGTGCTCTAGGTACTACGTTAAGGTTAGAATTAAGGCTAGCCGTCCAAGAAAATAAATGCTGACTCTATTATCATGGAATTTATGACTTAGCTAGAGTGTGTGTGTGTGTGTGTGTGTGTGTGTGTGCACGCGCGCGCACGTTTGTGTGTGTGTGTAAGAAAGAGAAAATCAGCCGGGCGTGGTAGCGCATGCCTGTAATTCTGGCTACTTGGAAGGCTGAGGAAGAGGAAGGATTGCCGGAGCCCAGCAGGTCGAGCCTGCGGTGGCCGGGAGTGGCCACTGCACTCCAGTCTGGGCAACAGAGTGAGACTCCAACTCAAAAAAAAAAAAAAAGAAAGAGATATGGGGAGAGAGGTAGAGAGGGAGAGGAAGGGAAGAAGGGGGAACAAGAAAGAGAGAGAGAACAACCATAACTAAAGACTGCTACACCCAACCTCCACTGAAAAGTAAAACAGCAACAAAGGGAAATAAGGAAACAGCTTTGGAAACCTGATTGTGAATGTGTATGTGTCTTCAAGGCTGGCACATAGTATGTCATGGCTTGGGCTATAACTGCTCCATAATTTAAAAAAAAAAAGAGAGAACAATGCAACCGCGAGTATGACCACTCTATCAGCACAGAACAGGTATTTATGGGTTTAGTTTAATGCTCGTTACTATTTATATTTTCTTAAAACAGAATGGAGAGCTCTGCAGTTGTCCTCTGTTTGATAGTGCACGAGGTCTTGAGAGTTTGGACACTAGCCTGTAGCATGTTCTGGTTTTGCTGATGCCACGCTGAGGTTGCAGCAAGAACCTCCCCAGGGTCCCTGATGAAGGATTCTCTCTGTTGTTGGTACCATGTTATCACAGACTTCAAAGGCGAACTCTCAGAGGAGTCAATGAAGGGCCACAGAACTTAATTCCAAAGGGGCAAATGGAGGGACCAAGTGTCACCCCCACCTCCATCTGTTCTTGTCCTAAACCCACACATGTCTGACCACTTGTGTGAGCAATAAGCATGAGCAGAGTTTATTCTGTGTGTCTGTTCTCACAGTGCTGGTCCACCATATGCTTTTGTCATAGGCATTAGGGAGGTAGGACAAACTTTTCAGTATGAACTTGATGGTCAGTAGCATCATCATCACTGTGGGAGCCTATTAGGAAAGCAGATTCTCAGGCCCAATCCCTGATTTTCTGAATTAGAAATTTTGAAGGTAGGACCTCCTATTTTAATGAACCCTATAGGTAATTCTGACATACACTTAAAGAATCACTGGCCCAAGAAACAGTTTTCTGAGTTGATATCCCAAGTAAGTCTTTTTGACTTTCTTTTCTAACTACTTAATGCTAGAAAAAAAAATGTGTTGGAAAGTAGCTCTATCTTACTTATCCAAACAGCACACAGGTCTTGAGACCCAAGGGACTTCAAAGAAATAGTTGTGAACACTTTTACCACACAACTGAAACAGTCTAACTCATGATTCTTGAAAAACAGCCCTCCAGGATCACTTGATTCAGTCATCCTAAAGATTCATATAAATTCTTCACTCAAAGATATTTCACAACAAATAGAGGAGAAAATAAAATTGGTAATACAACACACTGATCTTACAATTGAATTAAAATGCAAACTCTTGCTTTCATTTACACCACTTCTAAGTCACGGTTTCCACCAGTCAACAAGTCTACTAGTGAAGATCATCATGTGGACCCAAGTATAGAACCTTACATTTATTCCTGTTACATTAATGGTTAATAATTAGGCCCATCATTTTGTCCTACCAAATTATTTTTTATTTGTGAATGAGTTATGAAAAGTACCAGTCAGAATGCCATCAACATGTCAAACATTTCCACTCATCTTTTCAACATCAGTACCAGTTATAAAACATAAAGGTCTATGCTCAGGGAGACATACTGTGACTGGCATCTGAAATCTTCTTCAAATAGACATTCTTCCAGGAAAAAAAACATATTTTCAGTAATTATTATGTAGACAATCTTGGGTCTACCTCATTGAACTGTTTGAATGATCATCTTCACTATGCCCAAAAGAATTTTCTTGGAAAGTTTTGTCAATTCTTTAGCATTTAATGGAGAAGTTCATGGAAAAGGTTGAGATTTTTCTCTTACAGATGAGCTAGAAACCACTTTACTCATATGGCTATTGAGAAGTAATCCCCTCACTTCTTTAGGAATTGTTGCCTGAAAACGAAACATTATAAAAATGGGGCTAGTGGGAGTGAGTTAGAATTTCAGAACAAACAAATAAACACAACAAGGTGTCCAGTTAAATTTGAATTTCAGATAAACAACAAATAATTGTTTAGAGTAACTATGTGCCAAATGTAGACCAGGACATATTTATAGTTAAAAAAGATAAATTTTAAAAATCATTTGCCTATATCTGTAAGTCAAAAAACATGCTGTTGACCACTAATGTAAAATGTCTTCCTTGAATGTTTCTTCAGTCAGTAAATCCACATTTGTCCCCATACAAAGCAACTGTATTCTTCTCGGTAACTAAAGTGATTTTTTTTCCTCCACATATTAGCATTGAATGTGCCAGGGGGCTTAACCATGGGCTTCTTTTATTCAGCAATGTTTTCTTTGCTAGATGTGGAACATGTTAAAATGCTTCCTGTTCCACGGAACTTAAGAGGCCATCTTAATTCCCAAGGCCAAAGAGGCTCTTGAGGTCCAATTCTGGCTTCTCTGTTACTTAGAGAACTTCCAAACTTTTGTTTATGCCAGAGCATCAAGCATTGAATGGCTGAGGCATTTTTCAAATCATGGTGTGAGTGTAAATCTTTCTGAATCAAAAGCATGTGTTTAGAATTGGGAAAATAGAATTCTCCATATTTACCAATGATTATGACCATTTTTTCTTTTCTATCTGTTATATGATTTCAAACAAAGAAATTAATATTACTTTCTAGTGACCTCCAATTACATGATGAGCATATTCTCTGTGAGGGGTCAGATAAATTAGGTTAGATATATCTTTTGGCACAGAAGTGAGGATGATCTAAGTGTGAGGCAGGCTGAAAGCAGGTTTTTTTGGGCAGAGTCACTTGTGTAATTACCGAATCCCCAAATCTCTTTGCAGTTATTCCCCAGGGAATCTTTCAAAAGAGGATATGGTGCCTACTTTGTTTGAAATTAGCTTCAGTGGAGGGTTCAACCTCTTCAGTAACAGAAACAGAACTTTTCTGTCCTGTGAGTACCAGCGAAAACTGCCCCTGTGGGGAAATAATAAAGCCACAAGTCTAATATTAGAGTTTGTAGGTAAAGGCAAGTTTTAAAACTCCGAATATTAATGTAATTTGGGAGGAAGAGTGATTTATGTTCTCTCGGATAGGTCATTATTTCCCAAAAAGGAAATGGACAGAGGGTACTGTTTAATCCCCACTGCCCTTCTCACATAGAGTGAATTGGAGCATTGATTTATCTAGGCATCCCCAAAGCTTCATAGAATTAATTGTAAGTGCTCAGTTTAAAATGACATATTTGGAGGCATAACTACTCAGAATCCTAAGGACATCCTAACATGTTTTTTAAAGGATAATTACAAACTTCAATGGCAAAGAGAGCTGAGGGGGAGCTCTCTTTACATTTATGGTTCTGGAGAGGTTCTTAATTTTAATAAATTCTTTATAAAAAATAAAATAGATAAATTAGATGTGCAGCAATATATACACACATATGTCTTTGACATCGCTATATAAACTATAGAGTTACTTCAAATAAAATTTAAAACACGCAAACATGATCCATAGTTAACACACCTGTGTTTAATATAATGCATATAAAGTGCTTAGAAAAGTAACTAGTGCATCATGCTTGTTAAATGTCAGCTGTCAATCTTATTATAATATTTTAAAAGATATAGTACCAGACAGACACATAAAACTATACTTTATGATTCTATTTACATAAAGAACAAAAGAGGTATACTAATCCATGCTCTTAAAGGTCAGGATAGTGGTAACCCTTGTGGAATACTGACTAGGAGAGCACAGGGATCTTCCAGGAGCTGGTCCTGCTGTTTCTCTGAGTGCTGGTTACATATCTGTGTTCAGTTTATGAAAATTCATTAAGCTGTACACTTATCACATCTATGTTTCTCTATATGTATGTTGTCTTGTATGTTTGGGCTACTGTAACAGAATAGTATAGACTGGGTGGCTTATGAAAAAACAGAAATTTATTTCTCACAGTTCTGGAGGCTGGAAGGTCAAGATTAAGGCTTCAGCAAATTCCATGTCTGGTGAGGGCTCATTTCCTGTTTCATCAACAACTGTCTTTTTTGCTGTGTCCTCACATAGTGGAAAAGGGCAAGGGAGCTCTCTGGGGTCTCTCTCTCTCTCTCTCTCTCTTTTGTTTTTTTGAAAGCAGGATGTATTGAGGGGACAGAAAAGCCCCCACAGTGGAAGGGACCCGAAGGAGTTGACCTGAGGTCTCTTGTATAAGGGTACTAATCCCATAATCTCCTGAGGGTGAAGCCCTCATCATCTAATCACCTCATAAAGGCTCTACCTCCAAACACCACCATCAAATATGAATTTGGGGGAACATAAACATTCAGCCTATAGCATATGCTGTGCTTGAGTAAACAATTAAAATGATAGGATATCAATCTGATACAAATATGAAAAATATTTCTTGAAGGTGATTTAATAATTTTTAAAATACAAATAATAGTTCTAAAAATAGATAATGAAAGTAT
This sequence comes from Carlito syrichta, assembly GCF_000164805.1. Taxonomy (NCBI): domain Eukaryota; kingdom Metazoa; phylum Chordata; class Mammalia; order Primates; family Tarsiidae; genus Carlito; species Carlito syrichta. Next base: position 246,587 of record NW_007245334.1, on the reverse strand, counting down.
ATGTCTACAACTACAAATCAGAAATCTCTGAGAGAAAGTCCCTTGAAGACATTGAACAGGGTGCTATGCATATTGGTAGTATTGAACCTTGCCTGAGACTGTGGCATATCTCTTGTCATTCCAATATCAGGAAAATGGAAGTTTTATCAATACATAGAAGAGCAGACACACGATGAGAAGAGGACTTGGGATTTCAGTTAACCCCAGAAACACTGTTCATCCCAATCTCCAACTTTTCTGTGATTTCTCATTAAATGTCTCAAATATAATAAAAAAAAGTAAGCTTTTAAAATATCTATTACTTTAGGATCTATAAACAATAAAGAAGTTCAATCATTCAAATCTACGAATCACTGAAACATGAAGGGTTTTTTAAAAAAAACCTATAAAACTTTCAGCTTGGACAAGTCTTATTGGAAAGGCCTAATTCTCAAGATAAGGTGTTAAGATAAATGCAAATAGAAACAAGTAGAATATTCTATGTTGCCCAAAAGGATAAAGTTGATCGTATCCAAGGTGTGGGGACGAGAACAGTTTCAAGTACTCGCAGTGGCCAGTATAAATTGGTATGACATCTGGGAAGGCAATTGGGTAGTCTATGTCAAAATCTTAAATGGGCCTGTCATCAATTCTGTAACATTATTTCTGGAGTTCAATCCTACATTGAATGGGTCTGTGTGAAGAGATGTCATTTTTTGCAGTGCTTATAAAAGCGAAAAACTATAGGCCAAACCCAGATGTCCCTCAACTAATCAAATACACTAGAGTGTGGCCACAATGAAGAATAATACGCAGTCATCAAAAAACCCTGAGGTAGATTACACACACACACACACACACACACACACACACACACACACACACACACACACGGTGTGGGGGAGGGGGAGAGAACGCACTTTATGTTGCCGAATGGGAGAACATGACTGAATGGTGCCAATGGTGTAATCACATTATGAAAAAAAATAAGTCTGACACTTTTGATGAGAGGCCTGTTACCATCACCATCATACTGCATGAAAAGCACGAGAGATATTCAGTAAAATCACTTAGACCAGTGCCCAGTTATAGTGCACAGTTAGTGCTAATACACGTAAATTATGATTAGAACCACGCATCTTACCAACTCGCAAACTCGAACATGAACTTGTGACTTTGTCTTATGGCACCAATATCTAATACAAGGACTGCTATTTTAAATGGGTGCAAAAATTTTTGATGAAGTATGAATTAATTCTCTCGATATTCAGTGACACATGAGCTTATAAGGATTGTTCAATCTTTAAGTGCATTATTGTTCATCTGCTGTGTGCTAGGCAGGGTGCCGGTGCTGAGGACTGAATCATGAATAACACAGGTATGGTTTGTTATCTATTATCATTCGTTGTGTAGACAGGGACCAAATATGTAACCAGGCAGTTGCCATAAGGTGTGATAAGGGCTATGATGGGGGAAATATGGGGTTTTATGGGAGTACTTAGGAGGAAAGATTTATTAAGACATAACATCTAGGATGAAATGCAGACTATAAATAGGACTTTCCCAGATAAAGAGAAAGAAAAAGTTTGCAGGAAGAGGAGATGGATATGCAAGAATTCCTCATCTGTTTTGGGTAATGTAAACACCAAAATCTTAATTTTTTGACAGGGAAATCTCTATCCACATCAGGTATCATTATATTACTTCAACTAAGGGACTTTATGAAGATGAAAATGACTCAAGTTGTACTTTGAATGGAAGACTGAATTTCCCCCAAATAGCCACAATATTATATTTATCATGCTCTTCAGGCAATGTGATAGTGATGGTGAAATGACTTTCATTGAGAGATAGTCTAGGTTCTATCACCTTGACCTCAGTAGAATTTGTGACTGCCTAAATTACTCTAAAATATGGTAAAATAAAGCAGAGGTCACAAAATATTGTACATGTCTACTTTACTCTCTTAGGATGCTTACCCTTGGCACCAGCTACAATCCTAAGCAGCCACGTGGAGAGGCCATATGTGAATGTTCTGGCCAAGATCCAGAATCAATGTGATCCAGGCACATTAAGAAATAATATGAAAGGAACTCAGCTTCCAGCTGTTGCGTTAACCCAGTCTTCAAACTATCCAAGCTGATATTGTGAAAAAAAGATGAACAGTCCCCACCAAGTCCTGACAAATTGCAGATTATGAATAAATGATTTTTGCTACTTTAAGATGTTAAGTTTATGATGGTTTGTTATACACTGATTTAAAAAACACTGGAATAAAACACACAACCAAGTACAACATCTTATCTTAGTCACTAATGGACTAAGGACCGTCCTTGATGAACACGGCTGAGATGAAAACCCTGGTATGACTGGAGTCCTCCTGTCTGTGCCTCAGACTGCTCAGAGAGGAAGAGTTAGAATTCCTGCCTGGATTTTCTGTTTTCAGATCTTCTGTGCCCAAAGACCTGAGAGATTTTGCCTTCTCTGTTTAGAAATCAAATAGAGAATTCTGGAGAAAGTCAAGCCCCAAATGCCACCAAGTCCACCCAAGAATGAGCTTTATAGCAAAGGGAATGAAGTGGGGACATCATTACTAAGAATGTTGTTGGGATCCAGATTGCAGGAATTTAGCAGTCAGGACAGGCTGAGAGTGGTTCAGGGCAATGTTTATTATACAAATCAGTGTCCTCGATCAGAACCTCTAAACTTTCAGAAAAATAGGCACAGAGTTGTGAAACTGTTTTAGAGCTTCATTCAAGGTTCCCAAACTATGGTCTGCTGACCAAATCCAACCCAAAGCCTGTGATTGTAGATAAAGTTTTACTGGAACACAGTCATGTCCATTTAGTTATATATTGTCTATGGTGCTTTTGCACTGTAATGGCAGAATATAGTAGTTGCAACAACTATTATGGCCTACAAAGCCTGAAATACTTACTCTGTGGACTTTTTCAGCAAAAGTTAGCAATCCCTGGCCTAGTGGAATGTATCCACTTACCCAAGATAAAGCTTCACAGACTAATTAGAATGTCTTTTTTTATTTTTATTTTTTCCTTACTGCTGTCTGGAATTATACCAACTCTCCTGCTGGTAATCCTGTGATGATCAGAGGCTCTGGTTGGCAGCTCTGTAAGTCTTTGTTGAATTTTTTAAAATGGGAAAACTCATTATTACCTAACAAAAGAAGTTTGTAGACAGAATGTTCCAACAGATGGATTCCACAGAGAAAACAAAAAGAAAAAAAAAGTAAGGCAAGTCCTTGGTGGTAGAAGACCTGGAACCACTGAATTAGGAGACTGTATATTATTGAAGTGATAGGCAGAGAGGATCCCAGGGCTAGCCATGGGTTTTTTCATACATAGAGGTTATAAACTCAAGGTCTGTAAGTCATATGCAGCTTTCTGACATGTTTTCTATCCTTTAATTTAGAGCCAATAATGTTTACATGTTGGTAAATTGTGTTCAGGTTAGTTGTCCCACACCCACGCCTGAACTCCTTCTCCTGACCAACTTCAGCCACAATACTCATTTCTCTAACCTCCTCTGAGGCTAATATAGACACGTGAGCTGTTCTAGCCAATAAGATTTAAGCAGAAGTTCATTAGGGTTTACCAGGGCAAGAGTTGCCAGGGCGAGAGTTGTACTGCCCTTTGTCTTTCTTCCTTGGATACAGCAACCTTGACTGATTTCTAGCTTTTCATGATAAAGGTTGGTGGATCATACTGGCAATGCTTAGCCACACTCACAACTGGCGATTATTTACAGCAACAGTATTGCAACTACTCCCCTTTAAAGAAGTTGGGGGTACTCTCAGTGACCACTATTTCTCTGGACCATTTCTCTAATTTTATATCATCTCTTCTCTCTTTGATAAAGAGATCAGGAGCTTACGGGTGTTGCTGAGAGCTAATGGAGGCAACCACTCACAGAAGGACTGGGTCTCTGGTAGGTACTAGCCTTCCTCTTAGCTAGGAGAATCGAACAGCACTGAGCCTGCTCTTTATGGTGAGAAAAGCTCAGATCTCTTAAAATGATTAAAGGATGAAAAACAAAGACTGAAAAATCCACCCACTTGAGTAATCAGAGTATTATTCTTATATGGTTCTAAAGTCTCATGGGAGGTTTTTAAGGAAAAAAGGAATATCTATTTTTCTTTCGAGAGTATATCAATGAGTGTCTCCAAAGTGCTTTAAAAACAAGAATTACCAGCTTTAACAAGGGGATAGTAATAGCACTCAGAACATCTGAGACAGTTTGTCCCTAATAAAATTCTAAATGTTAGCTGGTTCCATTACTCAACGCTTTTACTCCACACACACATTATTTATTATGTCATTCTGTATTCTGAAAAGTGCCAGCCGTGGTGACTTAGAAGAGGTGGTGCTATTGTACAGGAAACCTCACATTCCATATTGATAACGGTAACTCACTTGCTTTCCCAGCACTTTCTGGGTTTATCTTAAAAGCTCTAAAAGTGGGTAGATAGTGGCTTTTCTTCAGGTTCTGGAATAATCCTGGACCCAACTGATAATACTGGATGGGAAGTAATGGCCCCAAGTAACAATGTGGTATTGCAGAAATGAAAATCCCAAACTCATAGCAGCTGAGCAAAAGCCAAAACACCACAACCACTGCCTGAGTAAATATCTTGTTCTGATTTCCCCTGTACAATATTATTAGATTACTGGGTGGATTTTATCCTATTCTAAACTTCTTGTTTTGTTTTTAAATAGTACTGACTTTTTATGAATTGGAGGACGGGGAGAAGTCGAGGGAAGGATTTTACATGATCTCAGAATGAATAAGGCAGGTTCTCTGCATGGTATCATAAAACAACCACAGAGAAATCAAGTCATTAGATAATTATCTTCTGTTTTGCTAACCTTGAACTTCTAGATTAGCACTTACCGTGTTCTTACAGAAGAGTAGTATATGACCACTTTCCTAGGAAAGTAATTTAATTGATTACCCTCCATCGACTTTGATTGATATAAGAAACTGATTCAAGACTTATTTCCCCATCAGTATTTCTTACAAGTTCTGAAAAGCCAGTTGCTACATACATGCACATCTAGAGACTTAAGTAACAGAAAATACTGCCTCCGGGGCCCAGGTTATGTAACTCTGTGATCATTTGCAGAGAGGAAGGGTTGGAAAGCTACAGAAACTGTGATTCCTATTCCCACCCCAGGAATTTTCTCTTTATCTTAAATTGCAATGAACAAACGTTCATTTCAAATGCAATCAATTCAGGCTACTGTCTGTAATATAGAACAGGAAACAAACAAACAAAAAGGAAGCCAAGTAGAAGAAAAAAAGCAAATATGTACTAAGCGCCTACACTCTGCATTCACTGACTTTGTACCACAGTTTCATATGGTTTGTTTCATTGAATTTTCATGGCTACCCTGCTAAGTAGGTTTTTAAAGTCAAGGAAAAACTGAGCCCCTGGAAAGTAGAATGGTTTACTTGAAGTCACAAGATAGCAAGTGAAACTGTTTTGTCTGGGGCAGAACTCTACTCTGACCTCTCTAAGAGTCAGCCTTTGTCTGAAAACTTCCAGAGAGGGGACTTCACTCTTCAAATTTTTGCTGGAAATGTTCTTATCTGACTGTATTCCTTTCTAAAGTCTCAAGACGAGTAACAACAGCAACTCATCTCATGTACTGAACTCTTACTTTAAACCAAACGTGGTTTCTGAGCCTACTATGTACACCAGCCGTTAAGGTCACTTTGTTCAGTCACTGATACAATTCTTCATGGAACAAATGTTCATTAAATTCCAACCTTGTGCCAGATACTGAGCAGCATGGGGACACCCATGTGACAGACATTATTACAGGCATACTTCCTTTTATTGCACTTCACAATTTATTGTGACAAATGGAAGGTTTGTGGTCACCCTGCATTGAGCAAGTCTATCCGCGCCATTTTTCCAGAAGCATGTACTCAATTCTGCTCTCTGTGTCAGCATTTTTTAGCAATAAAGTATTTTTAATTAAAGTATGCATATATTTAGGCATAATGCGATTGCATACTTAATAAATTGCAATACAGTGTAAATATAACTTTTATACGCACTGGAATAGTTTTAAAAATTGTGTGACTTGTTTTATTGCAATATTTGCTTTATTGTGATTGTCTGGAGCTGAACCTTCAATATCTCCAAAGTATCCCTGTACCCTTCTTTTACACTTAAGGAAACAGACATCCAAAAAGCGGGTAAACCCCTCTTATATAGTGCAGCACAGTGGCCGGTGGCTCACTGAAGAGATTTTCTTATCCTCTTGGGTACATGGTTAGACTAATTTTTTAGCCTCTTTTAGGTCCGGCAAATGGAATGTGCACCAAAGTGATACTCCCCAATTTCAGGCATGGATCATAAACTCTTCCTCCATGGGCAGTTCTCTCAAGACAAAAAATAAATATCTACTCGTTAAGCTCCTGAGTTGTGGAAGTATATCTGTTACAGCAGCATGCATTACCTTAATTAATACATACAACTGGAAAGGGGCAAAACCAGAATTTGTGTCCAAATCTGACTGATTCTACAGTCTGTGTTCTAAGATAGGGAGGAACACCACTCATGTCTCCTTCTCTGAAACTTCTATACACTGATATGAGCTCTAATCTCTGGCATGTGAAATAATCTGCTAATTTCTTCATATGTAACACAGGCCTTCAGGGACTTAAATTACATTCTCATGTGCCTTTTCTTGCCTTTCCCGGTTACTTATGTGGAATAGTTTTACAGCAAAATACGGTTTAATTTGCCAATGGCTTTTTAAAGTATACAAAAGCAATAAGAAAAACTAATGCAATCAAAATTTTGTTCTTCAAAAATGTCAACAAGATCGACAAATCTGGGCTAGAAAGATCAAGGCAAAAAGAGAGAAAACACAGATCACCAAACGATTGAATACAAAAGAGCACACTACCAACCACTGATCTTACAGAAATTTAAATTACAAGGTTATGCCATGAACAATTTTTTGCCAACAGATTAGACAATTTAGATGAAATAGACAAATTGCTAGAATGAAACAAATTACTAAACTTACATGAGAAAAATTAAAAATCATAATAGCCTAAAACAGTAAAAAAAAAAAAATTGAATCAATAATTTAAAATATTTTTGCAAAGAAAAGTCTAGACCCAGATGACTTCACTGGTGAATTTTATCATGCACCTAAAGAAGAAACACTACCAATATTTCACAAAATCTCCCAAAATACAAAGGAGGGGAGAATGCTTCACAACTCATTCTATAAGGTCATTACACTGATATCAAAGCCATATAAAGATATCAAAATAAAAGAAAGCCACAAAAAAGTCAATATTCTTCATGAATATAGAAATGAATTCCTCAATAAAATGTTGGCAAACTAAATTCAACAACATAGGTAGTAAGCTGTTAATGGGGTCTAAATATATCAAATTTAATTCCTGGATCCTGTGAATGTTACCTTATTTGAGGGGAAAAAGTCTTTGCATATGTGTTTAAATTGAGAATTTTATGAGGGGAGATTATCTCCTGGATTATATAAGAGGGCCGTAAATGCCATCACTGTATTCTTATAAATAAAAACCAGGAGATTTGATGAGAGACAGAGGAAAAACCAGAGCAAAGAAATATTTGAAGATATTGACCTTGAACATTAGAGTGATGAGACCACAAGCCAGGAATGCCAGCTGCCATGAGATGTTTGGAGAAGCAAGAAATGTATTCTCCCCTAGAACCTCTGGAGAGAGTGCCAATCTGCCAACACCTTGACTTCAGCCCAATGATAGTGATTTTGGAATTCTGGGCTCCAGAACTGTGAGTAAATACATTTCTTGACTTAAGTCATCAAATTTGTGGTAATCTGTTAGAGAAGCCACAGAAAACTAATACAATATATAAAAAGGATTCTATTCCTCAAGGAAAATAGACTTTATCCTAGGAATGCAAAGTTGGTTTAATATTCAATAATCGATTAATGCAGTAAACTTTATTAATGGACTAAAGAATGAAAAAGTTTCATGGGCAACTCCTTCAGGTTCCCTCCCACTGTGGGAGTTTTTCTGTTCTCTCAATAAATCCTGCTCTCAGGAATTCATATGGAAACATAAACGACCAAGAATAACCAAAACAATCCTCAGTGTAAAAAAAAAAAAAAAAAAAAAAAGAGCAGGAGGTATCACACTCCCAGACTTTCAACTATACTATAAAGCTACAATAATCAAAATAGCCTGGTATTGGTACAAGAACAGGCATATAGAGCAATGGAATAGAATTGAGATTCCAGAAGCAAAACCTCAATTTCTCAACCAGCTCATCTTCGAAAAAGCCTCCACAACCCACTGCTGGGGAGAGAAGAACCTATACAGTAAATGGTGCTGAGGAATCTGGCTGACTACATGCAGAAGATTGAAACAAGATTCTTACCTATCCCCATACACAAAAATTAACTCTAAATGGATCACAGACTTAAATGTAAAACCTCAAACTGTAAGAACCTTAGAAAATGTAGGAGAAACTCTTATGGAAATTGGAACAGGCAACCAATTCCTGATCAAAACCCGAAGAGAGAAGATAGACAAGTGGGACCTCATTAAACTGACAAGCTTCTGCAAAGCCAAAGAAACCATCAAGAGAGCAGGGAGACAACCCACAGGCTGGGAAAAATGTTTGCCAACTCCATGTCTGACAAAGGTCTAACATCAAGGATCTTCAAGGAACTCAAACATGCTGAAAAGAAAAAGACAAACAGTCCCATTACAAAGTGGGCTAAAGATATGACTAGACACTTCTCAAAAGAAGACATATGAGCAGCCAACAGACACATGAAAAAATGTTCAGCCTCACTAGTCATCAAGGAGATGCAAATTAAAACTACTGAGATACCACCTAACTTCAGTCAGAATGGCCATCATCAATAACTCAAAAAATAACAGATGCTGCAGAGGATGTGGCAAAAAGGGAACACTTCTACACTGTTGGTGGGAGTGTAAACTAGTACAGCCTCTGTGGAAATCAGCGTGGCAATTCCTAACAGTTCTAAAAATATACCCTGAAGAACACAGGTCACTATTAAAAAGATACACATGTATGTTTATCGCAGCATTGTTCACAATAGCAAGAACATGGAACCAACCATGCTGCCCATCAAAAGAGGACTGGATAAAGAAAATGTAGTACATATATACAATGGAATATTACGCAGCCATAAATAACAAAATCATGAACTTTGCAGCAACCTGGATGGAATTAGAGTTTATAATACTGAGTGATCTCTCACAGAAACAAAGAGCTGAATACCACATTTCTCACTCATAAATGGACCTTGAACAACTACCAAGATTGAAAGTAGCGAGAAACTACGGGGAGGGTATTGGGGGGTGGGGAGCTGGGATTGACAGTAATCGATATCTGCCTGGGGAAGGGGCGAAATACCTCATCAATAAGGCTACTTGCACAAGGAACATTTGCATACCTAAACCCGAATTGTATGCCACAATTTCAAAATAAAAATGTTCAAATGCAGAATAAATTTTAAAATGTAAATTAAAGCCAAAAAATAAATAGATCCTGCTTTCAAAAAAAAGTTTCGCAATCATCTCAATAGATGCAAAAATTATTTGATCATATGTAACACTAATTAATGACAAAAACTCTTAAGAAACTTGGAATTGAAGGAAACTCACTCAACATAATAATTAGCACATGTAAAAAACCTGTAGCTAGCATCATACTTAATGGTATAAATGTTTAATTTATGGAATACTTTCCCTCAACATCAGAAACAAGGCACTCTTACCACGTCTATCCTATATTGAACTGAAGGCTCTAAAGCTCTAACTAGTGAGATCAGGACAAAAAGAAAAATAGAGAGAGAAACAAAAGGTAAACAATTAAAAAAATAGATCCTGATAGCCTCAGTCACCTCTGACCTGCACAGTCCACAGAGAGGTCTTCAGTGGAGACTTAACTTTGCCTGCCCAGCATTCTTTTCATATCCATAAGGAGTCATTCTGTTCCCATGAACTCTCAGTCTGTTCGTAGGTGGGTTGACTCCGTGCCTGGTAGTAGGATGGGACATTTGACTTTGACCCAGGAGAGAACCATTAGTGTATTTTGTCTTCTTTTGCCACATACTGATTCAGGGAGGTGCACATGACCCATATTAGTGCAAGTGAACTTCATTCTGTACTTTTGTTTGAACTTGGGGAAAACTATATACTCTCTCCACTGGAATTTTTGTGACGACTAAACGTGAACCTGGAGCTTCTGGCAACTATCTTGAATCATGAGGGAAGAGATTGTGGAGAAAAAAAAAATTAAAAGGTATGTGGGGTTTGTGAATTGGGGTGGGGGGAAAGCTAACACAGAATAAATCCAGATGAAGATGGAGTCCTAGTGGTGGGTGGTATCTGAGTTTATACACCCCACCAGGCAGGCTTAAAGCCAACTCTATTCATGGAGTTCTCACATACCTCAGCCATGAAATACTCTTTTGCTTTCGCCAGTTTGAATTGAGTTTCTGGCACTTGTGGTAGCAAATTCCCTCACACAGGGACTGTAAACCCCGTCCCTTGATCTTTATATTTTCCTTTTTAGCAACCAGACCTCACCATTGTCTGCTTAAAATTCACAAGATGTGCTTTTATAAATCCTGCATCTGATACTAAGTTTCATTAAGGCAAGGACTACTTCCATTTTATTTTCTAGTATATTCCTGGCACCTAGCACACAGTAGGTACTCAATCAATATTTTCCAGATGAATAGATGCATAGATTAATAGGTAGATGAGTGATGATTCATGGATGGATCTATTCAGAATTGCTGGGGCTTCAGTTTAGTTTTATTGATCTTTAGTTTTCAGAACGTATCTTCTCTATTTCTTTTAAAATGTTGACCAGGTCCATCTCCTATCTACTCATATCTGTTTTCCTCATGATATCTCAGAAATTACAGAAACTGTTGCTGGGATCTTAATCACAATTTTCTCAGTGGCCTCTGTGAGAAATAATTCATCTAGTTCTATAGATGTGAACTTGCTTAAATCAATAGGATGCACTTTTATAATCTTCTCAACTATCTTGGACTCCAATTTTCTCCTGTTTATATCTGTCCATCCCTTTTACAGGGTGATGATTATTTTCTTTGATCACAGACAAGGAGGTAACCTGAGCCTGTGTGGTTCTACATTTACTCTGCCCTGTCTTTCCTAGAGTTTCAGCTGCCCAACAGCACGGCTGTGCACAATTGCCTCCACAAACCTCTTTTTGCTGTCTTTGGCTTATTTGAAATTTGCAGTTGTCAGGAAACTTTAGGGTGCCATCCATTGTGATAAATCATGCATTCATTTATTTTATACGCTCCTTTTCAACTGAGTTTATTAGAGAAGTACACATTTTGCTACAATATACCTACCTCTTTAAATGTATTCTTTTCTTTTCTCTCCCGCCCCCTTAACCTCCCTCCCCCATCTCTCTCCTTTTTCAATTATCTTTCAGATTTTCACAGTCAGATAACCAGAACTTTCCTCTTGACTGGGAGTAGTGGCATACACCTATAGTCCCAGCTACTTGGGAGGCTGAAGAGGAAGGATTGCCTGAGCCCAGAAAGTCAAGGCTGCAGCAAGCTGTGATTATGCCACTGCATTCCAGCCTGGGAGACATAGTGAGACTCCAGCTGCTTCCCCTCAAAAAAGAATCTTTCTTTTATTTCTGTCCTCTGTACTAGTACATCTAATTTTTTTAATGTCTAAGTTTTCTCTGAACCTGGGTTAAAATATTCTTTCCTCCAAACTAGGGCACCCGCCTAAGTGCCCTTCTTATAGACTTGCCAGTAGATGACCAATATGGTGACTTTTTCACACTGCCCCATTGACTCTGAAATGCCTACTACTGAACTCCTTTTTTGAGTTAATGTGGCCCTTTGCCCCATTATTTGTAAGCATCTTCCTTCCATTCACGTTCTCTCATGAATACAGCAATGTTCAGACTTGTTTCCTCACTGACCCTGCTCCCTATAAGTTTTTATGTCATATTTGTTTAAAGACAAAGGCTATATACTTTTATTTGCCCCCTTATGTGTGTCAATGATCACTTTTACAATGAGTAGTTTTGTGAGTGTGGATGTAGAAATATTCTAGTTCTGCTAAGGCTTTGAATATTTCCATGTAATTAAACCTTGCTACATGCTAACCAGAACTCTGGTCAATTTGATTTTATTTAATAAAATCTAAATGTGTCACATAAAAATGCAGAAATATAAGTTCTGCATATTCTACAACCATCTCCCAGTGGGGAATATTCTTTAGGTCTCCTGCTTTCTTACTTCATAACTAAAATTAAGATACATGACAATTACATATGTTAACAAATGTAAAAATTCTGTCAACATCCCAAATATACATAAAACCAAACAGGTTTTATGTGTCTGTATCTATCATGGCATTTTTCAGAGTCTCTTTAAAAAAAATTTGAATCATTTATAAATAAATCTCTCATCTACTACACTGGGCCTCTGGGAATCTGTGGTTAATTCCTTTCTATACCTCCTATTGCATTTTAAATATGGCAATGTATATGAAGGTGACAAATAAATGCTTGTGCCATGGAACTGAACTTTGGACTCCAGGTAAAATCAAAGATAAAAAACAATGTGATCTGGAGGCATTTAAACCTCCTTGTCTCTATGGAAACATCTGATATATTAAATATGAATTATTTTAAACTATTAATTATAACAGAGTCAAAAGCCTTCTGCTCAGATAGGCTTTGAACATGCTTTAAAGCACAGACTGCCTTTCCTTCCTGTTCTATTCTAATTCGGCTGGCTCTTCCCAGTAGTTAGTTAGCATTCCAGAGGCTACGATGTAGCAGTTCCCTCCTCAGATGACCTAGGACGCTAAGAAATGAAGAGCGGGTGCCTGAAAGAAACGTCATTGTACACCTAACCCTTAACTGTACCCCACAAAACCATAATAAAAAATACTGATTAATGAAAAAAAAAAAAAGAAACGAAGAGCAATGAAACATGCCTATTTTTTAGAGGGTGTATGTCAGAAGGTACCTTAAAGTACCTGCCACGAAATGAAGGGATCCGAGAGGAAGAATACACTTTTAAAGGAGCTGTACAACCATGCTGTCTGGAATAGGCAATCATTAAAACTCACAGAAGCCCTTCCACAAACGAGTCACCTGGAGCACGTGGCAGACTAGACCATAGCTCTTGTGACAAGTCCTCCGGGTCGGGAGAATGTTTTAGATGCTGTACACTCTCCCTCCCTGCTGCCGACCTGACACTCTAAGAATTTTTCACCAGTGACTGCAGTTTCCCCGGGGCCCCTGTATTTCAGCAGAGACGAAAACGATCCCTGTATATCACTTTGATAAGTTTGTAAAGCACTCTGGCGTCTTTGGGCAGGAAGCTGCTAAAGAAAGATACCTTCGTTACAGTTTACAAAACCATTTCCAAAATGTGCTGCTTTGGCCCTTCAAGTCAAGTTCAAAAATAGAAGCCTGTAAAACTCACCCAGTGAACCACTGTCACAGATAGACATTCTCCCTGTAATTGGAAGGCGTGCTTTAGCCTGTTACATTAGACTACTCCGATATTAAATCTATATCCTAAGACTGTCTTAATTGACCATAAAAAGGACAATTGAAAACACAGGATTTGATCACTGCACATACAATAGTAGTGCCATAACCACCAAATTGGGCCATTTTGCAGAAAGCATCCAGGCCTGAGTTCTGTTTAAACTGTCTCGGGGTTACATTTCATCATCCAATTTTTAAAAAGCAACAGGATATTAAGTCGATTAAGATTCAGTGACAGTGGAGACCATTGCACATCGTGCTCCCATTCACCATTTCCAGTGAGTATGGAGGAGGCAAGGAAAGAGAGACATTGTACACATTTTCTGAGGATTAAAATCAGACTTGATGTTCTCGGTGACACCTTTTGGTGTCCCTGGACTTAATGATGTTATAAATAATGAGTTAAACAAATTTGGAGAGTCTGATTAATGAACTGCAGAGATGATTTTGTAGTCGAGAATACTGATATCTAAATGGAGCGTGTAACTTCCACATTCTCCGCTCTCTAGGGAGTTAGTTGTAGATGCCAGGATGGCCAGGCTCCATGAACTGACGTGCACTCTGTCTGCACTGGTACTGACCAAGCTTCAAGAAAGTACGGTCATCACTTAAGAGATCATCACTCGCAAGCTGAATTTCTTTACTCTGCTACCTTTTAGAAATTTTTTCATTAACTGAGGAAATCAGACTTGTCAGCTCCTGGGAGTGTTTGAGCCATTTTTAGAGAGAATAGTATTGGTAGAAATCACAGTTAAGATATCTGCAGGCAGTGGGGTAAAAAAAAACTGACCGACTCTCTATTTACTAGTTGTACAATAATGGACAATTAGCTTAAAATCACCGAACCCTAGGCTCCGTTTTCTTCCCTGCAAATTGAGATAATAATAGTATTTCCCTGAAGGCAGTTTTGTGAAGACTATATGGGTTAAGATGGTATATGAGTCACATAGTATTCAAAGCTTCTTAAACATTATAATTATTACTAATAACTGGGCCATAGTGGGGGCCTGTATGGGGGTGGTAACAGTTATATCAGCCTGCTCTAGAATCTAGTCTAGGTTCTAGCAGGACCCTCTGAAGCCCCTGGCAGAATGGGGGCAGTGGCTAGAGTTCTCCTTAGTTTCTGTGGTTTCCTTTTCCAGAGCTTCATGCCCGCCCTTGTCCTGACCAAGTCATTGCACTACTTTTGTCTACTCACTTCTCCTTTGCCAGATTTGAACAAGTAGTATCTAACTAGCCCAGAACTCTCTTGCCTCTAAGTGAAATAATTCTGAGTGTGTGCTACCCTGTTTCTCAGCAGTCCCTTCGATGATTAAGCTCCAGGTGCCCCAGGTGGTTAGTCTTATCACACACACTTCACTAGGTAGTTGACTTCCCTTTCCTGTCTCAATCCCCCACTCCTCTTCCTGCAACTCCTTCATCTCCCAAAAAACTTGCACTTGAACTGTTGTTCAGGGTCTGCTCACGGGGTACCCACACTGAGACAACCCTCAACAGTCCTTCCTGCCCATACAACCTACTTTATCACATCAGCCTATTTTTCAGTGACAGCATCTTGTACCTTGGTTGCCTGCTCTGCTGGCCTCTGTGGTACACTCACCTTTAGACCATTTCTTCAAACTGCCCAATAATAATAGGTCAGCATCTTCATGGGCTTTATTCATAGAAGGCTCCAGTGGTTATGCCCTGGATTTCCATACTGGTGCCTTTATTACAGCCTTAAGTATGGTGGGTGGGAGAGGAGGTAGAGGTCAGGTATCAGACGAGGAACCTGGGAAAATGCTCTAACTACAGTGGGTCAAGGCCAGCTGTGTGTCTGGAAGAACACAAGTACCTGTATGAATGAATCTCTGTGGACATTCTGGGTTCGCCAGCAGCTCACATCTCTCAGAACAATGCAACACCAGATCATTCTCTCTCTCTTACTCTAGACATGCTACCTGCCCTTTGGAAACAAAAGGTTAACGTCTAATTCACTTTGTATCAGAAAACACTGTTAAGACCCTTTTAAAGTCCATTTAAGAGTCTGAGTGCCATTTCTATTGACTTTTAAAAAAAATTATTAAACCAACATTTACTCAGAGTCTCATTCATCAATGCAAATAATGAGATTCCAGACCCCATACTCAATCTCATGCATTTTGAATTAGGACTAAATACAGATTTTACAATGTTGAGACAACAAACATTTGAAAAGACACAAATTCTAGGCACCATTTTCATTAAATACAATAGTAGAAGATGCAAATTACAGCTGTTTCTTTCCTCTCAGGGGGTCGATGGAGTAGACCCAGCTAAGAGTATTTTAATCAAACTATTTGATGTACTTCCCTGTCTTTCACATTAATCACTCATCTACTTTTAAAAAATGTTTTGACCTAGAAGAGGATTTTATACTAAATCAGAGGACCCCAGTTATTTGAGGAAATGCCAGCTTGTTTGCATTCACTCATGCATTCATTTAATAATTGTTTGAACTCCATTTGTTACTGTGGGGACTCATAGAAGTTTTAAGATGAAGTAGGTTAGGATAATCTCACTGGCTTAAATTTAGTTTCTGCAATGTATGACAGAGGGTTTCAGGAATGCTCATTCCCCACCCATGGTGTTTACAACATAGGTAGGAAAATAAGACACATGTGAGAAGCAACATATGAACCCAAAGAGGCAGTGTCTGAACACATCTGAGGGGAGGCACACAGGCAAGGAATGAAGGGGAGTGATAGGCTGGAGATTTGGAGAGAAATTGAAGAAAAGTTGCTGTCTCTACAGGTATCCATGGCAATGGCAGGATGAGATCACTCAGGAGAAGGTGGGGCCAGCTGTGGAATCAGAGCAATGGGAGCCGGGGGTTCTGAGGGCTACACATCGTGGAGCTAATTGGAGTGTCATGACACACAAGCACGTTAGGTTTTGGGGGTGGGTCAGGAGTCCAGGGTGGCTTAACAAGTCTGGGGAGGTCCAGAGCACTGGACACATTCAAGGCTCTAGGACACTACTAGGAGCACCCGATCATGGGGCTCTTGGGGAATTTGATGGGAAAACTCAGGATTCCTTTCCAGGAATGGGTATGAGGGGATATAGGCCCACCAGACCATGAATGGCCATAAGTTTGGGGCCATGAGAGGAGAACCTGTAAATGAACCTATAAATGCCACTTTTACCAGAGGCCATCTGCACCAAGGCCTCTGAGCAATACTCCAGCACAAATCTTCAGAACATCTTTATTATCTGTTATTTGTTAACTCACTTAATCCTGACCATCATCCTGTAGGATCAGCACTATTAACATCTCTGGGTTACAGATGCAGACACAGAGTCAGAGAGGGGGAAGGATTTATGCAGGACTCTAACAGAGCAGGAGGCCATGCCACAATTTAGATTGTAGCCTCTGCAGAGTTCCCTCCAGGTCACTTTGTCCGAAAAGAGAAGATACCATGCTTTGGATATCAGGAAGCCTTTGCAGTTTTGTGATGAGAGGAGAGCCATGATGAAAAGGAAATGATAAATCAAGTGGTTATACTCAGCTGAGCTGATAAACAATTCCTTGATGCTGCCATGTACTCTTGGTTTGCCTCTTTTGGCAGAAGTTTCTTTTTCACACAGACCACATTATGCCTCACAGCTCGATGAGATGTGTGAATGATTTGAAGTGGCAAAAAAATGTCAGCACTCAGGGAAACTATGGAATTCAGTTATAGGGTTCTCAAAGTTCTGGTTTGGTCCTGACCTTCTTATGCTTCCCATCAACATGTATCCAGGGACCCACCACCCTGGGAACTACAACCCAGATGTGATGGGGCTGCCTTATCCAGCAGCTGGGCTGAGCTCAGGGCTTACACTAATCTCAGCATCTTTACCCTATTTCTAGTTTCTGGAGAAAGGCATCACCCACCTCAAAGAAACCCCTATCCTGTTCACTGCCCCAAGGTCTACACAGGTCAGAGATGAAACAAATTATCATCTGGCAGGCCTGCACATCCTTGGACCTCTGATGGGAATGTACTCTGAAAATGAGAATATGGCTTTGGAAATTCTCTCTAATGTTGTACCTCCCAGTCCAAAATGTAATCCTTTTATACAGTGTGAATCACACTGGAAATGTGCAGAGAGAAATAACAATGTCACATGGCCACCAATAAGAACCAATAAACATTCTTGCAGACTGTTTAGTGGTTTGAGACTCAGAGCCTAGGAACCTTCTTATAGGACAGAATGAATTTTCCACCAGGGATTAGCCTCGAGATTGAAGTTTAATGAAACAATCACTAACATTGAAGTCTTGGGCAAAAGAACCGGCAGACTCCAGGGAGTTCCAGGTTTGTCTGGGGAAAGATATTTATCTAATAAATCATGAATAAATAATACATAGAGTCCAAAGTCAAGGGAGGCAGAGGAGCCGAGGGACAAAAGGTAGGGGCTAGATGGATAAGAAGATGCTTTAAAAGCAATTCAGTGTTTTGACTTTGCAAAAACATTCATTACTAAAGAAATGCCATCACATGTACAGAGAGAAGCAAGTACACAGCTGCTCAGGGCTAGAGTATCAGCTAGAATAAGCTAGGTTATGCATTGATAATAAACAACTCAAAGTCTCTGGGATATCAAACAAGGATTCATCTCGTTCCTACGCCACATGATCCATGCGGGTCAGCAGCAGGATTCTGACGATCATAGATACCAGGGATATAGATGCCTAATATGTCAGCATCTTATAGGATGGGAAGAGAAGGTTGGAGACTTGAGCACTGACAATTATATGCTAAGGCCTAGAAGTGACACATGTCACTTCCACACACAATTCAGTGGTTAGATTTGCTGGCATAGTCATGGCTAAGGTCAAGAAGGCAGGGAAGCAAAACCTTTTGTGACCAGGAAGCAGAAAAGGATCAGATATTGGTAAACATTAATAACATCTGCCATACGTGTATTGGCAAAAATTGGGAAGAAATGTCCGTCTTCTCACCTACATACATTGTATGCAAGTACACTCAACAAAAGAACAATTTGAAATGACTTAAAATGTTACAAAGCAAATTGTAGGAAAATGCATACAGTAGTATCTCTCTTATATTAATACGCTCACAGGACAAAATTCAACATATCTAGCTACCTATCCAAACACAAACATAACAGCTGGTTCTCCATATCCATGTGTTCTGCATCTGTGAATTCAGTCAATCGTGGATTGAAAATATTAAAAAATGACAATACAATAATAAAATAATACTAATTAAAATAGTATGACAACTATGTACATCACATTTTTATTCCATTGGGTATTATTAGTAATCTAGAGATGATTTAAAGCATGGTAATCACTTGTATACACAGGGAATTAGTTCTACGATCCTTTACATATACTCACACCCATGCATATTCAAGTCCTGCAGTCAGCCCTGAAAAGTCGGCCCTCATATGCAGATTTCACATCCTGCGAATACCGTATTTTTGATCTGCATTTGCTTTAAAAAAAAAAAATCTGCTCATAAGTGTACCCATATAGTTCAAACCTGTGCTGTTCAAGGGTCAACTGTATAGGGAAGATGCATATAGGTTATATGTAAATACTATGTTATTTTATAAAAAGGACTTGAGCATCTGCAGATTTTGGTATTCATGGGGTTCCTGGAACCAAGTCCCCATGGATACAGAGGGAAAACTGTATGAATCTAAATATCCAGAGAACGGTCTGGAACAACTAGCAATAGTGGTTACTCTCAGAGAAGACTGTTCGGAAGGAGGAAAAGAGATGATCTGTTTTTCTGAATTATTTTAAATGAGAATGTATTCATATATAGCCTCTGAACTTTTAAAAAATGTGTTTAAGAAAGACATTTATGATGCCTAGGGCTGTTAAACAGTTGACCCCTGGACAAACCTGGAGTGCCATGTTCATTGCATGAAGGTAACTGATACTACTTTTGACCTCCCAGTGGTCCATGAGCTGCACCAGCTGTGTTTTCATCAACTCTGTCCATATGAGAAGAATTTTCATTACTAGCTGACTCTGCTTGGTCTTGCATCTGGCACTTTCTAGTACATTCTGGTATTCTAATTCCAGGGGAGGATACCTCCTCCCTCAGGTTTTATCTACCCACCACCTTTGGCATAGATATCCTGGGGAATACCAACATTCCAGGTGTTTTTTTCTTTTCCTTTATTATTTCAAAATTTATCTGTCCTCTATCTTACCATAGTTTCTTTCCTCAAGTTTCTTCTCTAGGCTAATGATAATGTGGCCCAATGAAATCATGAGCACAATAAATCCAACAGCTATCTTATTGACACCAAATAATCTATTCTTTTAAATCAAGTAGAAGATATGCCTTTCTAGAAAGGTCTTACAGAAGAACTACCAGTATATTTAAGGCACAAGGGCAAAGCAGTAGAACAAGTAGGGAAACTACATGGGGCTGGATTGATGGCCTTCTGCAGGAGAGGCTGTACCCATAAAGGACCCTCTGAGCTTACTGTATGTAGACCTGGCCTCTGGGCATAATGAAGGTTCCAGGAACAAACATAGGTAGCAGTCATGAAAAGCAACTGGAACATTTACACAATAGAATATTACTCAGCAATTTAAAAAAAGAGCTAACAGATGAATTTTAAATGCATATCGCTTAGTGAAATAAGTCATTCTGAAAAGGCTACATACTAAATGACTCCAACTACGTGATATCCTAGAAAGGGAAAACTTTAGAAACAATAAAAAGTTCAGTGATTGCCAAGTGAAAGGGATACATAGGTGGAGAATAGGAATTTTTAGGGCGCTTTAGGGTGGTGAAACCATGCATGATAACTTAACGGTAGATACATGACAGAAATTTGTCAAAACTCACAGAACTGTACAATACAGAGTGGAACATGATATAAACAATGGACTTCAGTTAATACAATGTGTAGCTCATCAATTGTAACAAATGCCCCACTTAATGCAAAATGTTAATAATAGAGGAATATGTGAGCGGGGGGATATAGGGAGTATATTGGAAGTCTCCATCCTGTTTGCTCAATTTTCTGTAAACCTAAAACTGTTCTAAAAGATAAAGTCTATTAATTTAAAAAAAATGTTTAAGAAGTTATTTTTAAGGTAATTTGGAGAACTCAGACCACAGTTTAAATTCAAAGATATGCTATCTCTACTTTGGGGGGCAAAATGCTTGTAACAAATAGGCAGAAACAGAGCCCCTGTTCTAGAAGCCCTGCACAGTATTGGCAATGGCAGGAATTATTCTGAGCAGTCCTTGGGGAGAGGTTTCCCTCCTCCCATACTTGACTCAAAGGTATCTGTTCCAGAGGCCTCTTCCTCTAGTTGAAAACAAAAAATCTACATGCAGCAACACAGTTCTTGTTGTGGCTTTGACCTTACCATGAACTATCTTTTACAGTTTTGCAAAACAAAAGGAAAAATTTCGAAGCATGGACTGTTTTGTTTTTCTCTTTCCACAGAAAACTATACAACTGGCCCTTGTTAGTAACAGAAAGACAAACGGGATAACAGTCAGACATTTCATAGCTGAGGCAAGTTGTGGTATGATTTTGGAGACCCCTCTAGCTCTCCTTAAATATTGGAACTTGAACTGTACAATAAAGGGATTATGATTAAACAGGGGCTTGGCCGGGCTCGGTGGCTCAGCCTGTAATCCCGTGTTTTGGGAGGCTGAGGTGAGTGAATTGCCTGAGCCCGTGGGTTCAAGACCTGCCTGGGCAACTTGGCGAGACCTCATCTCTACAATAAATCAAAAAATCAGCCGGGCGTGGTAGCGCACGCCTGTAATTCCGGCTACTCGGAAAGCTGAGGGGGAAGGATTGCTGGAGCCCAGCAGGTCAAGGCTGCAGTGGCTGGGAGCGACCACTGCACTCCAGTCTGGGTGACAGAGTGAGACTCTGACTCAAAAATAAATAAATAAATAAATAAACAGGGGCTCATGGAGCCCTCCAGATGATATGGAAGTCTTTTGAGAGCCTAGTGAAGGGAAAAAGGAAAAAGCCTTTGTAGGTGTGATTAAGTTAAGGTCATATTAGATTAAGGTGGGCCCTAAATTCAGAGACTGGCATCCTTATAAGAAGATAAAAGGACACACAGACACTGAGGCAGAGGAGAAGGTAATGTGACAGCCGTCGTAGAGATTGTCAGGAGGCATCTTCAAGCCAAGCAATGCCAAGGTTTGCTGGGAGCCTCCAGAGCTATGAAGAGGTAAGAAAGAATCCCCCCTAAAGACTTCAGAGGGAGGGCAGTCCTGCAGACACCTTGATTTTGATTTGGGGATTCTTATCACCAGCACTATGGGAAAATAAATTTGGTTTTTTATGCCATTCAAGTTTGTGCTAATCAGTTACTGCAGCTCTAGGAAACTAATACAAGAGCCTAAAACACACTAGGCATTTTCAGGTGAGTCCCTGCATTTAAATCCTTGCACTAAGAAGCCAACTTTTGTCATAGTTCTGTCTCCCCAGTACATTAGCGAAGTACCCATTAATAGTTATCATACTCCTTAGAACATGGTAGATACTAACTCTTGCAATATAAATGGACTCAAATTACTTCAAGGCATTTCCTGCACAAATGACCAGAACTTTGATGTTGTAACAATAACTAACTTCTCAAAACTGATTGCTCACATCAGAGAAATGGGAATTGAGGACGAATCATGTGCTAAATGTGCCCTTATCCCTGCCACTTTGGGGTCCACTAAACTACAAAATTAGTGGGGTGATTACTAATCTATTAATCTTCTAATAAAGCGCTTCTGGAAATCTGAAAGCCTGAAATGAAACAATGAGGTCTCTGTCTTCATTAAGAAAATACAGTGTCCGAGATTCTCTATTTATGCTCTTGAGGAGAAGCTCTTAATAGATAGGTAGATAGATAGATAGATAGATAGATAGAAGATGCAAATGTATATTTACATAAACATACACCCACATGCATGTAGTTTTTAAAAATCTGAGTATATTCTATTTAAGTATTCTTCTGAAAGATAAATTCTGATAGAGCTTGGGGAAGAGAAATTCTTGCAACACCGTATGTTATGGTAGCCAGTAGCCATGTGTGGTTATTAAGTACTTGAAATGTAGCTTATCTAAATTGAGATGTGCTGCAAGTATAAAATAAAATGCACACTGGATTCCAAGACTAAGCACAACAAAGTAAAGCACCTCAATAGTTTAGTTATATTGATTATATGTTGAAATAACATTTTAGATATACTGCATTAAAGTACATCATTATAATGAATTTTACCTTTTTTTTCTTTTTGATGCAGCAACTAGAAAATTTAAACGAAAATGTGTGGATTATTTAATGGGTACACTTATTTAATGGGTATACGGTTTCTAATACTTTCTATTTAGTTATCATTTTGAAGATTTTTGTTCAAAAAGTTCTAATTTTCTTCACATGTGTTTTTTTGAATAGTAAAATCATTCTTTTTCTCTCATGCTCTCACACACAAACACACATGACATTCATTTTATAACATCCTAAGCTATTTTTTTCTTCTTATGATCATGACTTTTCTCCTCTTTAAAAATAACTATCATATGGGAAATAAGAACAGTTAATATTTGCTCTGACCTTAACTATCTAGATCTATTATGAGTTGCTGGGTGACCTTGGGCAAGTTGCTTCACATCTCTAGGCCCTGGTAAAAGAAGTTGGTCTAGGGATGATACATATCATAGTGGTTCTCAAGCTCTTCTTCCCTTGTCAGCACACTGTCTATGGAGCTGCCGCAGCAGCAGTAGCTGACTGTGAATGGTGCTGCCTCTGCTTCCTCCCACTTTCCCTGGACAATCATTGATATGCCTTTCAGACACTCAGTAAGACATTTCTAGGGAAGAGCCAAAGTGCAGAAGTTACAGTCAGAGCCTACAGAACGTGGGAGCCATGGAAACCTAAGTTCATTTAGTTCAAAGGCTGCATTCTCCTCATGGGAAATTATTTCCCAGATGGAGTAATGAACTCCTAGTTGAGTTATTCTGGTCAGGAGCAGAAGTCCATCACTGGCGAACACTGACTGCCAGTTAAACCTCCTTCATGGCATAGTATACTATGACGGCAGGGAGGCGCCAGTAGTATAGACCCCTGGGGCAAGGAAGTCCATGCACACACATGTATCTACAATTGCACATCCACTGTTATTACACATCCATACATAGCTCCCTTTCTCCCCAAGACCACGACATCCTGCTGGAAAGCAATTTTCTCCTGTCTTAATTTACCACACAGTGTGAAAGGACAAAGGATTTAGAGAGATGTGAATCAACAAGGGTGTCTAGAAGAAAACTCAACATCTCCCAGTTTAGGCTGAAAACCATAATTTCAACCTCTCTTTAGAGGAAAATTAGAGACTAAATAGAAAGCTACTTGCAATGGCTTTGGCTGCCAAAATGTACAGAAGTACCAGGATTTCCAAAAACCATTTACATTCTGTTTAAACCTGAGGCATATTAGATTAGATAAAGTTGCGATTGACAAAGGTTTATATTTATTAAGAGAGATGCCAAGTTATATTTAGGTGGGACTTTTTCCCCTCAAATCTTACTCTAATTGCTTGTCACCTTCTGAAATATCATAATTAGCACTAGTTAATTTGTGTGCTTAAATATTTTAATGTCAGGTTATAATTTTAACAGAAAAAGCAGTTTAGAAGAAAATTACAGGATCTTATGACTTCCAGAAGAGTAGGGAGAGAGAAAGAGAAAGACCGACACACAGACTCATCTTTGGAGCAAACAGAACAGAGGCCTCATTCTGACTTGCCACTTCCTAGCTGTAAGGACTTCAGCAATCTACATCACTTCCCCAAATCTCACTACTCTTATTGATGAAACATGGATAATAAAGTCTACCTCATCAAGACGTTCAAGGAGCATCTTATTCAAGGTTTATATTAACGGCTTGTTATTCAAGGCTTATATTAACGGCTTGTTATAGGCCCTTTTTCCCCTATATGCACTGACCCATAAGGAGAAAGAAGACATGTTAACGTTTGGATTCCAAATAGGAAATTTCCAGGGCAGTTGAACTGTGAGTAACATTTTCCAGTTAGCTCAGGGCTATGACACCAGAATCATCAAAAGAATGAAAAAGGGCTCAAGTCCCAAGGGTGAGAGGAAGACAACAGCAAAGTGAGTGGTTAGAAAAGTCAGAATGAGGAAGGTACTAGGTGGGAGGGATGGCTGAGGATAAAAGTTCAGTGACCATGAGCCATTGCTTCTACTTCGTGTGTAGGCAGGACCATTGAGGGTAGGGAGGGCATTCTAAGTCCCTTCATAAGGCCAAACACCCACAAAGTCACTCCTGCCACCAAAGAGAATGGGCCAAAATGAACAGTATGATGTAGCTCTCAGCTCTGAAAAACTCATGATTCAGCAGGAGGCCATTGTGGTTACCATGATTCAACAGAGCGGCCTTACATCTAAGCTAAATGGTTTGCACCGAAGGTGTCCAGCACTGCTGTGTTGTTGATACCATGTTTAAATCAGTGTTTCTGTGAGTTATCCTATAAATAAGTCAACAGACAGAGGCTTGACGGCTGGTTTCACTTACTTACTACTCTTGAGATTTGAATTCTCTGAATCCCAGTCATCTTGCCTTTAAAGTGAAACCTCTGTTACCTTCTTTATAAGGTAGTTGCAAGGATGAAAAGAAATTATGTAAGAAAGACTCAGACAGAATGCCTGAACTAGAGAAGGGACTCAATAGTTGATAGCAATAAAGGCAAAGATGATGATGTTGATTCCATCTTTTGTAGCTTCTCCAAGCTCCATCCAATTTATTCAGACTTCAGCCTTTCCATGGATGAGCATTTCCAACCTACTGTTGACAGCTGATATCAGATAAACCCTCTTCCTGTCACACAAGGCAGACATCCTCTGGCTGTTAAAAGAATATCTGGAGAGAAATACAGAGGATATTTAGCTGAAGAAATCTACCAGCAATTGCTTAATGGAAGAGAAAACAAAATGAATGAGTGCTGATGTAGTATGGTATTTGACCAGCAGGACTGAATGTGGTGCTGATGAATAGGTAGATAAAACTGTAGGGAGCCAAGCAGAAAAACTCATGAGAGAAGGAGGGAGAGTGAGGTTAAGAAGCTAAACACATTCCAGGTGAAATGGGTAAATAAATCCCAAGGAAAGAATGAAAATGAGAATTAATCAGGAGTGTGCTGAGCCGTGGCACTGCCAGGCACAATCAGAGGGTTTCTTAATTGCTTGTCAAAGACCAATGCATCCTGGCAAAATGATCCTCAACTAATGCTGGGACTTTTTTTTTCTAACTTGACTTCATTTATCATGATTAGAAAACAAGTCAAAATTGATTTCTGTTTATTTTATAAGGCAGATCCCTGGGGAACCCTTCTTCCCAGTGGGTTTGACAATTTTTAACTTAGAAGGAGAATGCTTTCAAAATGTAAAGAAGTGCTTTACATTGCTGTAAGAGGTTAGGGCACATTCATGTGCAAAGACTATGCATATTATAAAAAATGGCAGTCTCTTACACTTTTACAGATCACCTCACATCCATCAATGCGAGCCTTTTAGTTCTTTCCTACTTTGAAATGGGCAAATTAAAGGCAGTTGTTATGGGCAAATGGCCCAAGCTTTGCAATCAGATAGACTTTGAGTCTTAGCTCTGCTGCCTAATAGCTATGTGACCTTGGGCAAGTCACTAAAAGAAATCTCTAAGAATTATTTCAGAGAAAGTGAGGTTGCTAATACCGCTTAGATTTTCTAGGATGGCAGATGTTGTGTGTATGAAAGGTATCTGTACAGGAAACCTGCTCAACTGATTGAAGTGATGGAAACGGTATTCTACAAGTTCAGCAAAACCCTCGTTGGATCCCGAGCTCTGTGTGTGGGGGGGATCTGCATCTTTTTGTTTTAGTTATATCCTAGAAATTGGCACAGGGCCTGATATATAGTGAATGTCCATTTTATCTATTTAATACATTGTATCTAGTATATGCCAAGTTCCATTATAAGTACTTATCAGGTATTAATTTATTTCACCCAATAAATATTTGTTGGTTGCCTGACTGTCATTTATTCCTTTTGCAAAACTATATTGAACAATATTATGCCCCAAGCAGTGTGCCTCTTTTAGGATAGGAGACCCTTCTAGAACCTAAAGTACAGTGGATAGATTCATTCATTCTTTGATCCATTCACTTGTGACCTTGCTTGATAAATATTTACATTCAGTTTTGGTTTTTTTTTTTTTTGAGTTGGAGTCTCACTCCGTCGCCCAGACTGGAGTACAGTGGCCACTCCCAGCCACCGCAACCTCGACCTGCTGGGCTCCGGCGATCCTTCCACCTCAGCCTTCCCAGTAGCCGGAATTACAGGCGTGCGCTACCACGCCCGGCTGAGTTTTTGATTTATTGTAGAAATGAGGTCTCGCTGCCCAGGCGGGTCTCGAACCCGCAGGCTCAGGCAATCCACTCACCTCAGCCTCCCAAAGGCGTGGGATTACAGGCTGAGCCACTGAGTCCAGCTTACATTTAGTTTTACACAGCTACCTCAGCCCACAATCAACATCAGTCCTTCTAGATGAAACACAAGGTCAGTTTGCCCTCACTCTGCTCCTTGGCTACCCAAGAACCCCAGTCATTCATTACATAGCGCGCGCGCACACACACACACACACACACACACACACACACACACACACACACACACACTCAGGCAAATTTTCTCTATTCCACCAAGATTCTGTTCATCAGGTAAATCATATTTGAAAGGCTACAAGGAGATTCTTAATTTGGGAGTACTGCATTGCCTGCAAATAAGCTGTGACAAGAACAACAAGACAATACCAGCAAGAGGTCAAAAAAACCATCTTTTCTCCTGTACAGACATTTCTATTCCCTAAACAGATTCCAGGAGATCATGTTCTCTTTCTGGAAGTGTAATCATAGCAAAAAAATCGATATACATCTTGGCCCATGTGAAACAATCTTATGAAGGATATTAACGTGATCTCCAAGTACCTAGAAATTTCCCTCAGCATCTTGGGCTACTGGATCATTCTTAGAAGCATTTCCTTGACCCATAAAGGCCCTATTCCTGGGATTTAGTGCTCAAGACTTCTTTGTTCCTTCTGGTTTATGCTTAATCCTGACAATTAATTCCAAGCCTCCTGCCTGGAGAAGTTGCTTTCTGCCATAGAATTTCTTGGCATTTAACCAGCCAGAAAGGATGTGATTGATGCTTCCTTCACTCTCTCGCACAAAAGCCAAAGGCTGGGCAGAAATATCACCTGCCTTACCGCTGGTCTCTCCTAGGCTCACCTTTTGACCCACACTCTTGATTTCATTCATTCTGTCTCCTATGGGACTTTGGTCCATCAATTACTCTCTCTCTCTCTCCCATCTTCAATCACTTCCTCTCTGCTGGCTACTTCCCAGCAGGTTACAAACATGTTTAAGACTTGTTTATTCTGGGAAAATAACAAAATAGAAATCCTTTTCTCAATTCTACCCACCTCTGAAGTTATTACCCTACCTCTTGGCTTTCTCTGGCAGCTGAGCTTTATAAATTTTTTAAAAATAGAACTCACTCCCTGTCTGTCTTCTCCATATCATCACCTAATTGCTCCTCAAACCAGGCCTAACTGACTTGTGGCCTCATCTGAAGCTCTTGCAGCAAAGATCATCAATAACCAAGTAAAACTCAACTCCAGAGTTTATTTTGCTTGGCCTGCCTGTGACATTTCATTTATTCTTCTGGTCATTCACTGATTCTTTAAGCAGCAAGCACTCTGCTACACTTTGGACAGTGTGGGTATATCCTCCTTGTTCTTTCTGCCCCTCAGGAATAAAGATGTGATCTGAAAGGAACTCGGGAAGAAGCACTCCTGGCAGAGGGAATGGCAGGTACAAAGGCACTGAGGTGGGAAAGAACATGGCATATCTGGGAAAAGTGAAAGCAAAGCATGTTTCTGGGCAATAGAAAGTAAGGGATGGCTGGGCGCAGAGCCTATAATCCCAGCACTTTGGGAGGCCGAGGTGAGAGGATTGCTTGAGCTTACAGGTTTGAGAACAGCCTGGAAAACTTAGTAAGACCTCATCTCTACAATAAATCAAAAAATTAGCCGGGTGTGGTATTATGTGCCTGTAGTTCCAGGTACTTGGAAGGCTGAGGCGGAAGGATCTCCTGAGCCCAGCAGGTCGACGCTGGGGTGGCTGTGAGCATGCCACTGCACTCCAACCTGGGTGATGGAGTGAGACTCCAACTCAAAAAAAAAAAAAAGAAAGAAAATGAAGGAGAAGCAGTTAAGATGGGGCAGGAGAGATAAGGAGGGGATGGACCTCATTGTCCCTATGTGGAGATTCTGACTTCATTCCAAAGGCCATGGGGAAAACTGATGACTGCTCTGCTTTTGTAACCACTTGCATACACACTCAGCACTCGGAATGCCAGATGCCACAACTTTGTGGGACTGTCATGGACAAGTAAAAGAAAAGAAAAATCTGGCTACTTATCAATTCTAGTTATGCCGAAAACATGGTGATTCACTTTGTTTCCTTTGGAGACGAGATTGTGGGTTCATGCCCTTGTTGACAAAAGACTGTGTTCACACCAGATGGGCCAGTTGAGACAGAAATACAGATGTGCTTCACTGTGTAACTATCAATCAGTGCAAGAATGTTGTCAGGAAACAATAAGGCCAAACCCGTATGTGATCCAAAACATGCACACATGGACACACGCATGCACACATGCACACAGGCACCCACACATACCACCCACCTGCAGGCATCGCCTCATTTATTTCTGAGGTTCTAAATTAGGGTTTGTACTAGATAATGACATTGACAGGATATTTGTTCTCATCAAACAAATAAGAAATTGAACTTTAGCTAACATAAGGATTCCGAAAGTTAAGTGCTATTTTATGATATCTTTCAATTTAGAAGTGCATTGCAGATAAAATATGGCTTTGGTGTAAACCATTGATGTATTGTATTGTTAAAATCAATGAATTATTAAAAGAATAATCTTTTAAACACCAAGAAATTGTCTTCTAGTGTACTCCAGGGGCCATGGGTAAATGCATTACACATACCAATTTACCACTGATCTGGTTGTAATTTATACACACTCCAAAGTACCTACCTGACATCACTGAGACTTGGTCTTCCTCCCACATGCTCAGCTAATGTGAGACGCTGTCAACTGAACACAGAGTAAGGAAAGGGTCACCATGCCCTCCATTTCTCTAGACAACTGATGTAAACACTGTGATGGACCACTCAGATTGTCCTCCAAGGAAGGACCTGCTGCTCCAGAGGATGGATGTGATCTGCGTGGACAGTCTTTGTAGACTCATCCCATCAGAGATTGCCTCAGTCAGAGAGAACTGCCTCACCAAGATTTTGCCCCTTCCGGGTCAGCCCATATTCAGATGTTGATAAAGTTAAGTGTATTTTTTCATAAACAAGCACTTGAATAAGTAAGGACGTGAAACTTCAGCTCAGAGTCTCTTTCCTAGAAAACCCAACCTGAAACAATCTCCTTCTGAATTCCAGCCCCCAATAACTGGGTGAAGCTTTCTCCACTCCTCCATACTTTTATTCATGGTATGCCATTCATCAGGAATACCCACCCCTCATCAAGGTCCAGTTTCAATTTCCCACCTCTAGAAACAGTCCTCACAGTCATTTGCTCCTTGTCCTACTTTCTAGAGCCCTCTGGACTATCAGAGCACTGGTTCTACTGTTCAAGTTATCGTGCTGTTCAAGGGAATTATAAAAGGAGTCACATGTGCATTTTGAATTGTCTGATGCCACATTTAAAAAAAATAAAGAAACATGTTGAATTAATTTAATAGATATTTCTTTAACTTTAGAAAACCCAATCCTATCATTATAAAGACAACTACTACTTGTGAGGTTTTTGTTGTTGTTGTTGTTTTTAAGATACGGGGCGTTGCTCTGTCATCCACGCTTGAGTGCAGTGGTACAATCATACTTCGTTGTAGCTTCACTCTTGGGCTCAAGAACTCCTGCTGCCTCAGTCTCTCACATAGCTGGGACTATAGGCACTGCCATATCCAGTTAATTTTTAAAAATTTGTATAGATATGGGTCTTACTATGTTTCCCAAGGTGATATTGAAATCCTAACCTTAGACAACCCTCCCACCTCAGCCTCTCAAAGTGCTGACACTACATGCATGTATCATCACATCTGGCTTTTTTTTTTTCTTGAGATATGGGGTTTTGCTATGTAGCCCAGGCTGGTCTCAAATGCCTGGACTCAAGTGATGTTCCTGCCTAGGCTCCCAAAGTGCTGGATTACAGGTGTGAGCCCCTGCACCTGGCCAAGATTTTTAAAAATATATATTTTTTTCATATTAAGTTTTTGAAATCTGGTGTACATCTTACACTGAAAGCAAATCTCATTTCAAGTGCTCAACAGCTCTATGTAACTTACGGTATTAGAAAGTGCAGATGACAGGTACCTCACAGACATAAAGATTAAGACTTAGTCTATGTACTGGCAGGCAAAGGAATTTGATAAATGTTTGCTGAATGAATGAACAAATGAATAAATGGCCTGTGATGAATGAATGAAGAAATGATCAGTACGAACTCATAATAGCACATCATAATTACCTGGCCTGAGCCTGGGATTCACACCTATTTCTGTACTCCTTGTTATTTTCAGGACCCTACTTTGCAGAGCAGTGTGTCTCTCTGTCTTTATCCACTATACGTTGATAACAAACAGCATTAACAGCTAAGAACAGGGGCTTCAAACATAAACTTTAGAAGGTAGAGCTCTGCCACTTAGTAGCTGCTGAGCTTGGGCAAATTAACCTATCTGGACCCTCATTGTCCTCAACTGTAAAAGGGGGATGGATAATAATGGTACCTAAGGTACCATTGAGAACCAAATGTACTGCAGACAACTTACTTTGCACATATTATATGCTCAGTAAAAAAAAAAAAGTAGCTAATAAAGCCAAAGGTGAGACAGAAAACCTGGAAGAAGAGCCACATAAAACACATAACATGAGGAAGAAATTAGCCATTCATTTGTTCACTATTCATTCATTGAATAGTAGTTTTCTACATCTCTGTGGTGGTCATGAAAAAGCACTTCTCAGATCTCTAACCAGAGGGAGTGTGTTGATCAGCTACCCTAGCTGCCAAGCACTGGAACTGAACCCATTGCCACATTTCTTCCACATGCTGCTCTCAGCCAGTTATTTAGTGCAAAAGGAATGCTAAGGAAGACTTGTTCCCGGGGAACTTGGAGCTCTTTAATGGGCAACTTTGGTTCAAGGGTTCTCTGACTCTTTTATTCCTGGAATTCCTTAGATTTACACAGCATTCTGAGACAATTCTGCCCAACTTTTCATCCTTCCCTCTCTCCTTGGTCTGACATCTCTCCCAGGCTCCTCGTTCCCACCTCATTTCCTCTCCCAGTCATTTCCTCAATATGTTTCTCACAATATTTTTAAAATTGTTTTATTTTAGATATTTTGCAGTAAATGGCTATAACTGGAGACCATCATTCTAAACAAATTATCACAGAAACAGAACACTAAATGTCTTACACCTTGATCCTGACTTGGTGTCTACTTCTCAGGAGACCCAGACTATCTCATCCTGCAATAAGCCTGGCACTTTTGTAGAAGTGCTGGAAATACACCAGTAAACAAGAAAGAGAAGCTATTGCTTGCCAGGCTGATATTTTTTGGAGAAACAGATGATAAATAAACAAGAGAATGTCAGGTTATGAAATGTGATATGAAAGAAACAAAACAGAGTGATGTCTTAAGGTAATCAAGGAAGGGTTCTTAAGAAGGCAACATCTGAGCTAAGACCTAAATGACAAGAAAGCACCAGCCATGCAAAGATGTGGAGCAGAAGGGATTGTACATGCAAAGGCCCCAAGGCAGTCACGAGCTCAGTGTGTTCAAAGAAAGGAGAGGCTGAATTGCTGTCCTTCCCAGGATTTCTACCTGCAGTGGCTGGACATACCACAAATTTATAATGGGGGGAGGTCTTGGCATTTCCATAAACATTTTTTAGGCTCATGAGTACTTCACTTAAAGCAATTTCATTGAATCTATAAATGGTTAATCTACCAGTTTATAATAGATACAAACAAGCAAATATGTCCTTAAATAAATGGTGTCTCATGCCTAGTACATTATGTTTGATTTGCCTTCTTCTTCCTCACATATTTCAATATTTCCATAACGGTAAATACATGTCATTATACATTCATACAAACCTATAGACTGTACAATATTAAGAGTGAACCCAAATGTAAAGTATGGACTTCATATGATAAATTATATTTCAATGTAGGTTCATTAATTGTAACAAACACCCCGCTTGAGAAGAAGACCCAGTGAGTCTGGGTCTTTGCTCTTAGAGAGTGAAAAAAAGACTGGTAGGCTGAAGAAGTGGGAGGGATTTGATGATGAGAAAATGGTAAGGAGTTTGGGTCTGAGCCAACATATGATGGAAGATATTAAGCCAGGGAGGGACAAGACTATATGTGTGTGTGTCTTTTCCTCTCAAGATAGAAAAGGTAAACCCATAGAGATAGAAGGTTATACTGGCAGCTGCCAGGGGATGGAGTAGAGAAATAAAAGAGGCTGCTTCTTGGGCAGAGGATTTCCTTTTGGGGTGACAAAAATGTTTTGAACTAGATGGGGGTGGTGGTTGCACAACATTGTGAATGTATTTAAAGCCACTGAATTGTTCACTTTAGAATGGGTAATTTTATGTCACGTAAATTTCAACTCGATGAAAAGAAGGACAATATCATGGCCGACACAACCCAACCTCCTCACCATGGGATGAAAAGTCCTACGAGATCATCATCCCCAGCCCTACCATTTAGTTCCCCACCTCTTCCCCTCTGCCTTGCTCACTACTCTCCAGGCTCGCCTCCCTTCTGGTATTCCTGAGACCCACAGCAGCCTTAGCTGTCGTCTCCCTCTGGCTAGAGCACACATGCAGATATTTGCCTCACTTTTTCAGTCTTTCTCAAACGCCCCACTGGGAAGTCCTGCATGGCCATCCCATCTAAAGCCTTCCCATCGCCTGCCATCTTCTCTTTCTATTTTACTTTTCTTCATTGATGTTATCACTACCTGAATTATACTGTTGTTAATTGACTCTCTTGCCCACCAAAACATTAGATGCCTTGGAGTCTGAACCTTGTTTCCAACTATGTGCCCAAGATGCAGAACAAAGCTGGCACGTCCTATGTGCTCACTGCTGAAAGAAGGAATGGATGAATGGCAGCCTCCAGTGAAAGGACCGTGATACTTCCTACCACAGAGTCTGACATCCAGGACATACTCAGCACGTGTCTGTTAAGGAATGTGAAAACCAACTCAAAAAAATCATGCCTGGCTGCTTTGCGGACTGGGTTAGAGCAGAGCAGAAAACAAGTGAGAGGTTACTCTCACCACAAGTGGTAGTGGGGAGGGCGAGGAGGGGGGTGATGTCACTTGGACCAGGTGGAGGAGTGGAAGGAAGGAGGTTGGTGTCATCAGGAGCTTGGAGAAGAGCCAGATGAAAGAAGACAAGTGCTTTTAGAATGCAGAGTGGTGAAGGTAGCTGCAGTCCAGAAGGAGGTTCTCCTTAGCCAGATGGAAGTGAGCTAAGCGGTGGTGTGCTGTGGCCCAGTGATTAAAGACCAGCTGCAGAGCTTTCTAAAAGACTCCGGTCCTGGCTTCAACAGCTCTTGCTCAGAGAGAGCAGGGAATAGCTCAGACCTGGCAAGCATACCCAACTCAATCCTAAAGAGGTTAGTTTGCCTGCATGCCAACACATGGTATGCTGCGTTTCCCCAAGTATTACCCACAGGAAAAATTAACACTTTATAATACATTAATCACATTTGTACATTAGCAATGATTAGAAACCCATTGCTTGACCCAATCCACATTCTGTACTTGGTTTGCTTTGCACACTTCATTTGGGAGTGAAGATTCAGCATGTTGTTAATATTCCGTGCTATGGCTTAGGCCATATTAAAAGTGCCTGTGTCTATTTTTGCATTTCTCCTATTTTAAGTCGTGTCGGTCAAATCTGCTGATGCCAACTCATATGTGTATGTAGTTGTGAGATTTTATAATGTATTAAAGACTGAGGATTTTTCTTTGAATATCTAATTGGCTCTAGTGATTGTGAGGTTACTCTGCTTGGGGTTTGCTTGCCTGTTTGTTTTCAATTCATGCTGGTTAATTAACATGGAACTAGGGATCATGGCTGTCCACAATTAAACGTCCCTTTTCCCCCTCTTATTCATGAGGACATGTTTCTTAGACAATTGTCAAGCAACTATATATAAAGTTACTGTTTGCAGGTCACAAATTTTACAGATTTAGAGAGCCAAATGTGGAAATGTGTTTAGTAATTTCTCCTCTCAATTCAATACCTGTGAAAAATAATTATCATATTTGACACTAGTGTAAAATGCCAGCATCCTAAATAAAAAGAACTAAATGGTTACCAGATCCAAATTTCCAGAACTGCCTGAGTGCTTTTAGTAATTTGAAAAATTCAGTCAACATATTGTTGCATGAAAAAAAAGAAAAAAAAAGAAATGCACTGAGAATTTCAATTAGTTGTTTCTCTAGTTATTTTTAATTAAATGCTAAATGACAGAGAAACTTGCAGTAATTTTGTTATACTTTTTAGACCCACCCCAAACTCCCTTCTGGTATGTAATAAAGTAATGAGACAATAATTTGTACACTGAAATGACTGTTTTCCCCTTCAAAGTAGACATCTAGTGACATGACTCACTTATTCTAAACAGCCTGCCATTTACCAAAAATATTTTTGGTCTCCTCTATGAGAACTGTCTTCAGAGCAGACAACACAACACTTTGAATAACACTTATGAAGGAAAATCTTTGTTCATAAAAGCAGATTTGATTTTTGGAAACAGTCAAATGTCATGCATAACTAATCGTGGTGAATTGGCCGAGTGAGACTAGGGTATATGGGTAAGCACGCACACATGCTGTATATATGTGAACAAATAATAATAAAACAACAATAGCAAGTTCTCATTGAGTGTTTTCTGTGTCCACCATTGTTCTAAGCATTATGTGGGTTAACTCATTTAATCCTCACGACAGCATTAGGAGGAAGTAATATTCCCCTTTCACATATGAGGAAACCGAAGAACAGAGAAGTTAAGTAACTTGCCTTAGGTTACAGAGTTCATAAGGAGAAAAGCTAAGATTTGAAGGGTGGCAGCTGAGCTCCAGAGTCTGAGTTTTAACCTCATGCATCCCAAACTGACTGAACAACAGCAATTCTCTCAGAGTCTTGCTTTCCTCATCTGTATTTAGGTAACAAGTAACAAGCACTTCCCAAGGCTATCGTGGAGCTGTAAGAGGCATTCACACACGCAAGTACCCGTATTCTTGCTAGCCCGTAATAAGGGCCTGGTATTTCTAAATCACTTCATTCTCAAGTGGATCATTATGTTACTTGGTCTTATGGAAACCCACAGTGTGACCTGTCCTTTAGGTCAGGAACACAAGATTAAGCATAACTATGGTCTGTTCAAAGCTGTGGCCACTGGCAATCACAGCCACACACAGACCACTCTCTAAAACACTAATCATTCCTGGTTCTACTGGGACGGTATTTTCCGATACAAAAAATAAGAACACATGTCTGATAAGTGTACGAGCAGTTAGAGGGGTGATGGAGCAGTGAACTCAACATGTGGGATCTTCCAGACAACCCAAAAGATATGTGTCAAATGAAACTCAGTATTTTCAACAAGGTGCTGAGTTACTGCGATATGAAATGTGAGGGAATTCAAGAGGAATACAAAACAGTCCTTGAGTCTTAACCTTGAGGAGATACCCAGTTCCAGAACAGGAATCTAAAGCTTCTGAAAGTCACACAAAAGGGGGTTGGGAAATACTGGGTCCAGTGAAACCTACTTTCTTGGAGGACCTTGTCAATATCCAGGAAATTAAGAGTCCCTGAGAGAGATACAGGACAAAGATTTTCCAAATAAGTTGCAGCATGGAGCTCATGCCATCCAGAGCCTCTGACAGAGATTATGCTCAGTGGAGTCATGAGAGAAAGTGCTGCCATTGGGGCTGCGGCAGTAGGAAGTGAGTCCTGAGATACTAAAAGAATTGAATAACACTACCATCACCAACAACAAAACTATAAATAAAACTCTCCTCTATGACTTAATGTCTTAGTCTTTTAATCTTTCTGGTGTCTCCCCTCCAAGTGGGTATAAGAATGTCTGCCTGCCCGATTTTCAGTTTTTATGCCGACTAAGTAGTTCAACAAATGCTAGCATACCTTGAAAACTCCATTTTAAGAGAGACATTTATCTTATTATTTGTGATGGAATAATTTCATCTGTTGGTGACTTCAATGAGGTTCTAAAAAGCTGACCTTAGAGAGCCCAACTCAGTTCTTTATTTCAATTATAGTAAAGGAACAATTTTATAAAGGGGGTTGGAAATGACCATGGAGTCCAGAGCCTTCCAAGGAGGCAGAGGCTAAAGATGGTAGTGAGTGACCAAACTCACACTTGCTGAAGGGGCTGGGTCTTCCCAGCCTATGCACACTCCCGTCTCAGACAATCAAAACTCTGGATGGTTCTTGGTCAAGTGCTCCTACCCCGGAGCATTTCTTTTAGACCAGGCTCTTAGGTCATTAATTTCCCATGCTAAGTATGGTCCTTCCTTGCCTGTCTACATTACGATTCTGGGAAAAGTTTTCCAGTGCCCAAAACCAGCATCAAATGATCAACATCTTCAGAATTATTGACCCTGGGAGACTTATTGGAAATGTATGGAAATGCTTGTGCTCTGTATTTTGGAACCAGTTTGATTAGATATGGCATTGAAGTCATGGAGTCTCAAAGATTAAAAAACAAAGCGCTGGGAGGCAGTATTCCAAACTGCATTTGTGTTTAAATTTATTACTTATGAAAGTCTGTGACCTATGCTACTCTGCAAAGAAAAGTCTATGGTCTCTTGAGCAAGCCTCTCTTGTAATAGTCTTCCCAGTAGACAACTTTAAATAAGCCATACCCTTGAGATTCATGTATTTTAGTTGTACTCTTTCTTTTAATTAGAAAGAAATGGGCTTTTAAATTGAACTGTTTTATAAAAAGATACACTAGGTTTTTTTCTAAAGCAATATTTAAATATAATGTAGACAGAGCCAACTCTATCATATGTTGTCTTATGTTAAAACCCATGGCAGAAATGCCTGTCAGGTCTTCATCCCAAAGACACAGAGGTAACAGTTAAACAACTGGCAGGTTTTTATTCTATGGATACTGTCCAAAGACATGGAAAAAGTATCCTCTTTACTTTGGCTGTTAATAATATCCTAAATTTATAGATCCTCACTGGAATATACATAAGCTAGTCACAATGGGTGCCAACCTTTCCCAAATTTGTCCGAGTCTGCTGCTTGTATTTCTCCTTATACTAATCTGAAAGTGAGCTATCTTAAGTCATTTCTGAAGTAAGAGAAATTGATACATGATTGATTGATAGACAAACAGAAGATAGACAGACAAGCATAATTTTCCTAAGCAAGAGTGCTACGGTTAACTGTGTGTATAAATCAATTGAAAATTATTTAGAACTGAAAAGATGATGGTGTTTAAATATCCAAGAAGTATTTTTTGAATAAAAGAGAAGAATATTTTCTGCGGGAATTGTTTTCTGTGATTGAAAACAAGGTTAAGGAGAATAACCACTTGAAGAGTGACTCTCATTCATATGAGAATGTTTCACAGAGTAGCTTATCAACATGGTCAGCCACAATAATGATTATAGCCCAGGGAAGTAAATAAGGCAAACTATTAGCTCAGGAAATCTATTAAAGGCACAAGGTCTTAAAACACCCCAAGCAACGAAACATTAACAGACTTGAACAATGGAAAGCTATCCGCCTCCCTCTGCAGTTTGCTCAAGACAGACATTTTATAACGGGCCACAAAACAGACTATGGAAAACTACTGCATCTGGACGACAGAGGCAAATTGCAATGCTCTATTCACTTGGCAAAGTTTCCATTTCAAAAGGCTTAACTGCACTTAGGGGCAGCTAAATGGATAATGTTTTAGTGCTGCTGTCCAAAGCAATGAACAAATTCCATACAGGAATAAAACATGTTTGAGTTTCACATGTGCAAAGAATCACAGAACTTCAGTGCTGGAGAGGCCTGCAGGACCATTCCTCTCCAGGCTTTTCTGAACTCAGCCTTGAGTAGCTGAGAACAGCTATTTGGGGCGCCCCTGCACAGAGACGACTTTCTCTCCAGGTGATTAGAAGATATGGTAGAGAAGCAGCAACGGCTGTCAGAGGCAACAGGAACAGAGCAATGGGACACTGGCCATGCATGTGCCATTTTGTTTCTAATCCAGTCTCTTCATTTGACAGAGAAGGAAACTGAGACATTCAGAGAAAAATGATCTGATCAAGTCACATGCATCCCACAGTCCCCAGTCTAGTAGCTTCCTGATATTCCCTGCCACAGCCAGGTCAAACATTTTGCCTTTATTCTTCTAGATTTCATAAAGATTACTAGGAAAATGGCAGCCTGTAATGAGGCAATGAGGTGCCAGTCTGATTTGCCTTTCTATGACAAGGTCATGAAGATACAGATAGATAGGTCCTAAGTACAATGTATGCCATTTTCTAGAAAGTCATAGGTGTAAGTACCTTACATATAGCCCTTTGGCCAATACAACACTTTCTTGAAATAACAGGGTATTAAAAAGAAACTGTTTAAGTTAAGAATCACAATTCAGAGGCCAAGACTACTGCTGCCCAGGATGGGGATTTCTCCGTGTTACCTTAACCTCAGGAAGCTATGGGTGGCTGGGGTCACCTGCTGGAAAAAGCCACTTGGAACTCTCTTCTCCTTTCTTTTCATCATCTCCCTGAATACTCTCTGCTCAGATACTTCTTGCCAAGCTGAGTTCTCATCTCGGTTCCAAGGCAGGGGTTTTAGTCTAATCACACCCACAAACGTGTTGATGTTTGAAGGCTCTTTTCCTTTAACTGCAATGATTTAAAATGTCTGCTTCTCCCACACCATTCCCTTTCCCATTCTTTTCTCTCATTTAGACCAGGAGTCAGAAAACTACAGTCTACAGACCAAATTAAACTTTTACTGGGTTTTGTGAAGTAATTGCAACACAGACCATATGGTTTGCAAAGCTGAAAATATGTATTATTTGGCCCTTTACAAAAAAAGCTTTTTGACCTCTGAACTCACTAGACCATTAGTGAAGATAAATCTTTGGGTACAAGATCTAAAGTGATCTTCTCCAGATGTTAAGGGGAATTTTTTAAAAAAAATTTTAAGGATAGGGGGTACAATTCAGGATTAGATATACAAGTAGTCATCATACAGGTAAAGTTTGGGCCTCCCTTTGGTCCCCACTTTGCCTGGTTTGAGTTCAGGCACTCTCATTTTTTGTTATGTGCTCCCCCTCCTTCCCCTGGCAGTATCCTGCAATTGTCAATTCCTTTCTTACAGTATTATGGTAAATGTTCAGGGTCCACTTATGAGTAAGAACATGTGGTACTCAGTTCTTTGTTTTGGTTAGAGATCACTGAATATGATAGACTCTAAATCCATCCAAGTTGCTGTGAGGTCCATATGTTTGTGCTTCTTTAGGGCTGCATAATATTCCATCGTGTATATGTACCACATTTTTTTTATCCAGTCCAGTTTCAGTGAGCAGCATGCTTAGTTCTATGTTTTTGCTATTGTAAATAGTGCTGCAATAGACATGCATGTGCAGGTATCTTTTCGGTAGAATGATTTGAGTTCCTCTGGGTATATTCTAAAGGGAAATCTTTAGATAGCTTCTTGACCATATTTAAAAAGAGGCTTCTGGAGTGAGAAATCTACATAGATGTGGTGTACAGAAACCTGTCTAAGAACCACAGGTTTCAAAAGAAGTTCAAAGAAGCAGGCACACACAACAAACAGATGTATAAATGGCATAAGAAAAGGAACAGTTGTCTATTATGGTTGCCTACTATTTTTCTTCAGTAAGTAGAATGAACTTGAAATCTAGATGGACAAGGAAAACATCACAGATGAAATGGGACCCACTAAAAAGTGGGGTGGTAAGCAGTCTCTGAGTCACTTAGGAATGGGATCAAGCCCATCAGCACATGGTCAAATATGGTTCTGGCTGAAGGCACATGGTTAGTAAGATTTATGAAATTATAGAGAACACAGAAAGAGGTTCAGAACATTGCACATCGCCCATGCCCAATTTTCATGAATTGGAAAAGGGTAAGTTCCAAAACATTCTCATTAGAAAGTCAAATTTTTTAAGCCCTGGCAGAATCATTAAGAAAAGAACAAACACCCTAGTGGAAAAAAATGCACAAGTATTATAAGCTGACAATTCTAAGAACTAGAAATAAATATGGTCAAAAAACATGTGAAGTTCAACCTTGCTGGTAATAAAAACAAGTTAACAAAACTGCAGTGAGGTCTTGTGTTTTGTCTGCTGGAATGGCAAATGTTTGCAGAGATAACACATGACACTGGCAAGAGTGTAGAAACTCAGGTCACTGAATCCATATGGAAATGCAAATGCAAACTGTGGCAATATCACTGTGCTTCAAAATGTATACACTCTGTAACCAGAAATTTAACTTCTAAGAACTTAATCTATGAAAAGAAAAAAAAACAAAAACAAAAACTAAGAATAGGAATGATCATCACACACACCACTACTAATAACAACAGAAGTTTGATATAGTCTAAATAAATAGCTATAACAGTTTGTTATAAATATTTTTACTACAGAATTTTTTTCAGCCATCAAAATAACATTTAAACTGAGTTAATAAAACAGATGGATATCAGTAACGTAAGTAACATATATGGGTATATTTATTACTGCATTCATAATTATAATTTTAGTAGTTAACACTGTATTAAGGTTTTTTTACATATTTTCCTATCATGTCTTGACAACACTATTAAGTAAGCAAAAAGATAATGATAAGATAGCTAATATTTATCAAGAACTTCCTCTATGCCAGGCACTTTGCCAAGCCTCTTACATGGATTATATCATTAAATCCTGACATAACCATATGAGGTAGGCATTATTATTAACCCCATTTTTTAAAGGCAGA
This sequence comes from Carlito syrichta, assembly GCF_000164805.1. Lineage (NCBI taxonomy): Eukaryota > Metazoa > Chordata > Mammalia > Primates > Tarsiidae > Carlito > Carlito syrichta. Next base: position 204,842 of record NW_007245334.1, on the reverse strand, counting down.
AAAAATCATAAAAACTTGTCCAAGAGTACATAGAAAGTTCATGATACACTCAAGATTTGAATGCACAAAGCAATTCACTGAAGAGTCTGTACTTTTAACCACTATACTGTATGCTTAAGGTATGATCATTTCTTCCAGGGATGAATGGATGGATAGATTAAAGGATACATAGACGGATAGGCAAAATGGTGAAAGGACAGATGGATGAAAGAAAGAAAGGAAGGAAGGCAAGATAGATGAATGGGGGGAGGGAGGAAGGGAGGATAGTTAGGTTGGATGGATGGAGAGATAAAGGGCGAATGAATGAATGAAGAGATGAATAAATGGATGAATGGGTCAGGAAAGAACAAATAAAATTGGCTATGTTTTAGTGGTTCTTTTATTATTTTATTTCCATCTATTTGCTTTTTCAGGAGAATAACCAAATTTTTTACAATGTTTTGCTTCTGTAACCAGACGACATAAATATGTTTACATTAAATTAATTACAATGCAAAGCCAAAAATAGTGCTCAAAATGCGATAGTCTTTGTATACATCTCTTGCTAAAGAGTGACTTAGTTCTAGATTGAGCAAAAGATGAACAACACTCCCCTTCTATTGCTATATATAGTACCAGAAGAAAAATTCCAACACACAGCCAAAACACAAAACAGCCTCCTGAATATCACCCAAGAATCTGTGGGTAAGTTCAGCCAACAGAGAGGAAATGTGAAAATGGGATTTTCTCCCCAAAAGAGAGAGCTTTTGACTAAAGCCATGGCTGGCCAGAAAATAAGGATCTGAAGGAATTTGGGGTTTTTTTTCCACAGTTTTGTCTTTATGTTGCAAGTTGATGATTGGGGAAAAAAATAATATGGCCGCTAAAGTTTTCAAAGGATTTTCATCCAAAAATTGGACAAGGCTGAACAATCTGAGAAAACAAAGTGGCCTAAGTCTTGTTGGCTGAGAAAAACTTAGAGATGCCTTTTAAGTCTGAGTTGTTTCCAGTTCAATTGCATAACAGATGAATTGGGGCAGTCAGAGTTTAAATTTAACACGTTTATTTCAGCGATGACATTTCTGAGCAAATGTTCTATTAGTGTTAACTCTAGGTGAGTCAAACACCTACAAGGGACACAGGAAATAGATTCTCCCTGACATCTCTCGCTTCCCTCCTCTGTCCCTTGGCTTACCTTCAGCAGCATGGTGTGCCTCCAAGGACTTGAAAATTATAGGCACCAGGTTGCTGCTATTAACTAAATATCTTGCTTTGTCTGCCACATCAGACAACTGAAGGAGTCTCATTTTGTTACTTGTCAGCTCTCCTAGTTAGAAGAGCTGAATCCAGGGCTCTTTCCTAACACCCCCACCCCAGGGAGCCTCCTTTTCTCAACAGCACGCCTCTGCTGACTGACAAGCCTATCTTATACCTGCAGAATTTCCTCCCCTGGGAGCCCAAGCTCTTAAAAGTGGTCTCTACTTTAAAAGTCTATCAGCTACTAGAATACACCTGTATTATGATAGAAAGAAAGAGAATAAGGAAAGAAACTTAGTGTGCATGCGTGCATTCAATCAACAATGTTTGTATTTATTCATTTAACAAATACCAATATGGTGCTATACTATTGGTTTTAAGAATTTTCCTTATAGTAATTTATCTCATACGTCCCAAAACACACCTGTGAAGTGAGTATTATCACTTTACAGATGAGAAAACTGAGGCACCAGGAGGTTAAATAATTTGTTCCTGATTTCACAGTAAATTGCAGAGTCATGATTCAAACCCAAGCAGTTGGGCTCCAGTGGCCAAACTCTTCAGCACTCTCTTATGTTCATTAAGCCCCAACACAGTCCCAGGCGCAGAGTGAGAACTGGGAAACATAGTGATGACAAAGATGGCCAACATGGTGGACATGCCTTTCCTTTGCTTTCTACAGATAGTATAACAAATATTAGAGGCTGCCCTATCCCATGTATGCTCTCGTTTAATTCTGTGAGCAATGTTTGAATTCATGAACCCCTCATACAGATGAGGAACTGAAATTTAGACTAAATATCACACCCAGGAAGTGACAGAAAGATGCACACTGTCTAGACTAGCAGGTGTCAAAGCATGAGCTTGCTATTTCAGTGCAGTCCTCATTCCACTTGTATCAGAGTCAGCTGGAATGTTGGATTTTAAAAAATGCAGACTCCTGTGTTCCACCTGGTTATAACCATTCTGAACCACTGAGCCAAGGGCCTGATGGCTAAGCTGCAGAAGCTCCCCAGATGACTCTGACACACACTCAAGTTGGAGAACTCGGCCTACGTCATGCTGCTTACTTTCTCCTGCTACTAAATACCTTTGCGGCGATATGATAGTGATGATGATGATAATTAATAATAACTAATACAGAAAACTCTTCACATACTATGGCACAAATCATGAGATGACAGTCCCTGGTTTCCTTTCTCATAGCTGCTTAGTAAGTCATATTTTCCACAATGAAACTGGCCTTGTATTCCAAGCCCTCTCATTTCTTATCTCTTCTTTTATGCTTTCTGAATTTAATGGTGTGAAACCTCATTGTCATACCCTCAGGTGATGGCATTCTATAAAATTCTGTCTCTCCAACCTCTAGAAGGTGATAATAAAACCCAGATAATTGAAATTAGTGAACTCTCTCATAGGACAAATTTCTTTAGACTTGTGTACATTAGAGGCAAATTCTAGGAATTTTAACAGGAATTCTCCCATTAAAGGTGTAGGCTTACACATGTTTCCTTCATTCAAACAGTTTTATTTGCAAAAAATCAAAATATTCTTTTTCCTCCTAATATCCCAAAAAGATCAGAAAGAGTGAAGAAAACCCAAAATGGCTTTGTAAAAATCTTGCTAGGAGTATGAATAATTTTTAAAAATAAGACCAGATTTTGTATGTCCCTTTGTTTTTGTTTGTTTGTTTAGGTTTTTTGTTTTGTTTCATTTTTTCAAAAAGAATGGGAGAAAGAGCATGCACCTGTAGTTCCAGCAACTTGGAGGGCTGAGATGGAAGCGTCACCTGAGCCCAGCAGTTCAAGGCTGTGGTAGCCCGTGATCCTGCCACTGCACTTCCAGCCTGCACAACAGAGTGAGACTCTGATGAAAGGAAGGAAAGAAGGAAGGAAGGAAGGAAGGAAAGAAGGAAGGGAGGGAGGGAGCGAGGGAGGAAGGGAACAAAGGAAGCCAAAGAAAATAACCCCCGCATTCCTTCAGTCCCTCTACAGATTTTCTCCAACATGGTTAGGAAATAAGAGAACACCTCTGGTCCCAAACCCACCATGCAGAGGTGACCATGGATCACAGCCGGCTAACTGCCCTGCTGATGGCCAGGTCTGCCATACATTCATATGCATGGGTCTGCAGTACTGGTGGTCAGAGGCAGCAGAAGTGGTAACGATAGCCACATTGTCTGGATTCAAATCCTGGTGACTTTAGGAAGTGAGTGACTCTCAGTGCCTGGTCTCCCTGTCTGTCAAAGGGAGATGATATTAGAACACAGGATGGGAGGATTCCTGTTACAGCAGTTGGTTCTTGCCTGTATCCTGCTAATACTCTACTAGAGAGATTAGTGATTATTATTATGTTAATATCTTTGTGACACTTGTGTACCTCACTTCACACCATTGCAGCAACTCACAGGAGAAGAGTGTGGATTGAATAATAATTTACATGCTCTAAAAGTTCCTGTTATTTACTTTAAAAAAAAAACAACTCTGATGGGAATCAGACTGAGCTGAGGATTCACTCATGCCTCAATTAATGCAGACATAGATGCATACGTAGAGACATACACATAAATAATCACACATGAAGGTTAATAATAGGCTACTTGAATGGTCGAATTCTTGAAAGATAGGAAATATATGGTTTAGAGATTAAACAACATAGTAAGCTCTGCCACAGAAATGGGAGGTAAGTCCAGGTGGTCCCAGGTTCAGAAGGAATAAGAGCTGTTAAGAGACAGGTCCTGAGGAAGCAGACAAATAATCACCTGCCACCTCCCACCACTGTGTCAGGTAACAACACTAGGAATGAAGATATCTGTCTCCAAGGGCAACAGTGACTATGGAAGCTATGTCAATGGGTACCAAATGGCTTTTTTTTACCTGTTTGTAGTGAAATCTGTAATGTGCCTGCATTCCTCTTCAGGACTAAAGGACTATGTTTCTTAGGTTCTGGAGACAGCCTTCGGTGATCAGTCCTTTATGAATGGCCTTGACTAAAGACAGTCTTCTCCTCTAAGGTCATGTGTCCTTCCCATGATCCATATCCAACAAGTGGTCAAGGAGTTGTACAGGCTTGGCTACTTTGCCCCAACTCAAGACCACTCAGGTCTATACTGACCCTTTCAAATGGAATGTGAATTGCTATTCTGGATTCAGAGTCCCTTAGAAATTGGTGGAGGCTTTGGTGAAACTGTACCAGAGCCTAGCTTCTCTTCTGCCCAATCCTGCTTCCTCCTCTCCCTCCCAAAACTGATGTCCCCCAAACACCCCAACCAGACTTCCTGCACATCAAGTTCCATCTAAGGTCAGCTTTCTGAAACCTCTAACCCATATCATTCAGATAGAGACCTGGGCCCCTATGCAAGATGGCCCAGGGGCATAGATGGAAGCCTCCACAGATCCAAACACTTGCACAAAGTCCTGGACAAACCCAGCCATTGATCACCCACGATCATATGCCTTTTCCAAGCATATTACACAAGAATAAATAACAACAATAATAAAATACTGAAAACTAGTGTTAAAAATAGTAAATAGTCCATTGGAAAGAGTCAACATAAACACAGGAAAATCTGAAGTGGCATTAGACACCAGAGAATAATGCCCAAAGACTTTGAAAATGCTGTTGCAGACTTTATCTCACTGGATTTTCAAAGCCCTAAGTGCTGGGAATTATTCAACCTGATTTACAGATGTTAAGACTGAGGTTCTGAAAATGAACTCTCTCGCTCACAGCCAGAAGTTGTATCTAAATTTTCTGAAAGATGTACTTTGCCTTGATATCATAAAACTGGAGTTGACCTTAATATCAACATTAGTCATGAAGGGCTGATCAACTTATAAAATATTACATCATATTGATGTATAATAGAAAAGATATTAATTTATAATCATAAGATGCTTTTCACAACAGTGAGCATAGCACGCTTGCTAATCAAGCACTGTTGGCCATTGATTTAGACTATTAGCTTAGCAGCTGGCCTTCCTCAATCAACCGAGCAAGCATTATCCATAACCAGGATGGACCTGGCAAAAGTCCAAAAACAAAGCAATTTGCTACTTTCCATTTCCCTAAATCCATCACCAAAATAACAGAGCAAATGCTCCCATTCAAATCACTTTTATATGTGCTCAGGCTGAACTAGATAAAGACCCGTGGCAGGCCAACGTTCAGTATCCACTTTAGCAACATCATCGATAGAGACATGAAGCAATCAACCCAGCCTGGTACCACGTAATGTACGACAGACATTTTAATAATAAACTAAAAATATTCAGAACCCTCAGCCAGGTACCTCTGCTGAAAGCCAGGTTACAGAGTTAATAATTTGCGCAGTAGGAGGAGAAGGCCACACCTGAGAAGCCTACGCCTCTCATTGAAAAGTGGAACATATCTAGGGTGATACAAAGAGACTGAGAAGATGTGAACATAATATCAGTATGTATCGTTTGCTCACAAGGATCAGAGTGAGGTTTGGGGGCCCATCATCAGATGACAGTAATGGATATAAACAACCACCATTTACTGAACAGTGGCTGTGTGTCAGCCTGGGATTTACCTTGGTTATCTCTTTTAAAAGAAACTGAAGCTCGGAGATGATAAGGGGTTTCCTCTAAGATACAGGCTTAGTAAGGGTTAGAGCTGGTATCCAATTCCAAGAATGCAGGTGACAGAGTTGGGCACCTGACTGCCAGTGACACAATGAGGACAGAAGTTGTGATGTCATAAGTACATATCAAGCCTGCTAAGGTTCAGGCAATGCTTACTTCTTCCACTGGAATATTGTGGAGTTGATGGTAGTTGACTGTGAGTAGAAGAAGCAAACTGAATGTCTAGATCAGGAAATGTAGTTGGTGTCATGGTTATAAGGTAGGAGGGGATTGCATCAGAAAATGTGGGGAAAGAAATTTCTTGTAGCTTTCGAGAAGCTGGGCAACTCATGCAACGTTGAAAAACCTGCTTGCTACCTTTTAAAATGCTCAGTAAAATCAGACCTGATCTACTTTGCAATGCTTCAATGTCAGACCTCAAGTGATACCTAGAAGGGCATAATTGCAGATGATGGGGTATTGGTGCTTTTAAGTGGTAAAAAGTAAAAATATCTGGATTTTTGCGTTCAAATTACAAATAACCTCCCGGAGGTCTATAAGTTCCTTGTGTCTCCCCAACTCTCTGCCTTGATCAGAATCCATGTCTCAGACTTCACTCAAATCTATCTAGTCCCTGAGAAAATTTTAAGTGACACAGGCAGAACAAAGCAAGATAACAGAAACCCCAACCCATAGAAGGGGTTCTGGAATAAATCTCCCTTCTCTCAACTCCTGTGTGGTTATAGAGGGACTTCCTTCTTTTGTAAACCTCGGTTTGTCCTCAAGTAACTGAGACAGCCTTACTGAAATGCCTTTTTTTCCCCCTCTGCTTTTTCCTAGTTGACCTCTCTTCTTTGCCAGAGGCTTCTGCTGTCTTAGGGAGGATTAGGAGCAAAGAGAGTGAAAGATTCAATATTTAGTCTAAAGACTTCAGTGAAACAAAAGTCTTGAAAGCTAGGGTTTGCTGAGAGAGAAAACAGCCTTTTAATTTGCAAACATTTTACTGTAAGCCTTGGGTAGAGCTAACTCAGGACTTTGAGGAGGAGAGGTTCCCACCCACGCAGAGACCCTTTTAGCCTGAGTAACAGAGACTGGAACAAGCTCCTGGAGAGGAAGAGAGGTGTCAAGTTTCCTTGAGTCTCAGAGAATCTGGCTTCTGAGTCTGATTCCACAGCCATTATGTTACACAGGACATTTTAGAGCTACACAGACATATTTTCAAACATTTTACTATATCATATTTCTTATTAGCTCAGCAGAATGAGAAAGAATTATATAAAGAATATATAGTTCCACCTTACCCTCTATTCAATAACCAAGAGAAGTTTTGAGTCCCATGGCCTCAGGTTTCCCGGGCTTCCAGGTGGCTTGTTTTCTGCAGCCTAAGCTACTGGAATTTTATTTTATTTTATTTTTTAATGAATTGAAGTGACTAGATAAAGCTCTGCAATTTCAAAATAACTGAAGGATCACCATTTAGACTGGGAAGGGGTTAGATTCTGGGGTATGTCTTTATGTTTTCTGGAACGTTTACTGCATATTTTCACACTGTAAAGGCCCAAAGGGGTCTATAGTTTAAAAAAAAAAAATTCAGCCCCCACCCAGCATTTTCTAAACTTATTTAACTTTAAAACGTGTTTTTTCCCATTGCATTCCTATTACCATTATGTAGAATAGTAGTATAGACAGAAGCTTGGGAAATACTAACTTAGAACAAACAGTAACTACCATGTACTGAGAATTGAGACCACCTACATCAACATGGCATGGCTCTTAAGACCAATAACTGATACCACTTGTATCAACATGACTTAATTGTTTGTTCACAGAAAACTTTGCCCAGGAAAGATAAGACTCCAACCTCCCCAAAATTTCACTGTTTGTTTCAGAAAATTCATGCAGATCAATTTATCTGGTACAATCGACTGTTCACCTGGACAAACAGTTCATTTATCAAGCAACTTACTTCTCAAACTTATTTCCATATGTTCATTGTGCTGTGTTTAAAAATCCTAGATTGGTCATGAACTTCACTCAGTGTCAATCAGTTTTCTACCTTAAACTATTCGAGCCTATATCCTGCACACAAATCCTATGAATATCTATTCTGACTTCCACCTTATGAAACATTGCTAAGATTCTGTTAAGATGATGTTCTCCCTTACGGAAGTGAGTTCTAATAAATATATACCCTTGTTTTATTAACACCAGTTCTCTGGTGATATTTTGGGATATTGTTCTCACTATCTAATATATGAGCTGCTTGGGTACAAGTCTGAAGCCTAAATGGTGACATTTGGGCACAGCGCATAGACACATTTCCCTATGGTCAGAACTCAGCACTTCCCAGGACCTCGGCTTGTTTGGGCCTGCTCTCAGAACTCAGTAACTGCATGACGTCTCTGATTTTTGTTTGTTTAGAGCCTCTTCTTCAGGGAATAGTCTTCCAAATACTAGACATGTCTCCAAGGCCACAGAATGCACTTGACACAATGCCAGGCCAATTAGCTTGTCTACCAAGAGTTTAGATGGAGACACCTAGAACTGGAAGCTATGTGGAGCTGAATTATTCCTATAAAGGCACCTTAAAACTAAATGTGTGGTCCACAGACCAATGACCAACCTCTTAAGGGGCCATGACAAGTATAGAAATTGAAGACAATGTGACAGAGTAATAATATACCTGTTTAATCTGTTTTTTAAATCTTATATTTTGTATACCTTTGGCTTTTATTTATTTTTATAGTAATTAATTTTGATTACATAGTTAAGAAAAATGTTTAAAACTTAAAATAAGACAAAAAAGTGGGTGGCATTTTTTTCAATATTACATACAGGCATTAACATGTCCATTCAAAGATTATTTAATTATCTAGGAAAATGTATTGTTCACTACCCATGAAAGGTTACACAATAAAATTACATGTTAATTTATAGATATCTGTTTAGCAGAGATGCAAGCAGTAATCAGTAGAAAAGATAACCCCGGAGGTCATAGTTATTTTTCCTATAGGAGAGTAACAAGTTTTGTATGTAATCTAGCAAACTTATTCTAACACTCTTTTATTATTAAGTTGCTTACAAATATCTAGATCTTCAAATGGTTTTTGAATCACACTTTTTATTGTATTGGTTGACTTTTTAATTGTTGAGATGAATAAAATCTTTGATTTGTTCTTTTTATATTTCTATGTGACTCATATTTTTTAACTTTCTGAAAATTATATTTGAGTTTTTCTCTTTTTCTCTAAAGCCTCAGTCTGTGATGCATTAGAACAAAACAAGATGAAACAAATATTGTTGTCACTATAAAATTTTGAAAAGCACTGGCCTAAATCTATGAGTTTCCACTATTCAAAGTCATGGTTTCTGTCCTTTCTATGGCCTTGTCACTCAGATCTTTGGATAAACCTGTGAATACACAATTTCCTCACATTTTAATTAAATACTTTTGTTTCAAATCTTGAATTAGTCAGAGTTTATCAGAACCCTAAGTACCAAATTGTAATTGTACTTGACAAAGTAATTTCTAACAGAGACAAATCTAACCTCTCCTTAGATACAGACATAGGCTATATCTGATCAAAACCGGATGTGATGAAAACAAAAAGCTTGAACTGAGCTGTCCCAAAAGCAAAGCAGCTAACTTATGACATAAACAAAAACTTTATGTACACTTTTGGCTTAGGCCTCACTCATTCTAGAACTGCCTTGGTCTTGCCCCCAAATGAATAAAGCTCTGGATGTGTAAGCAAAGCTGTCACGCACAAAACTTCATGCCTTTACTCAGAAACCATTTATTCTCTCTCCTTCTTGAATATGAACAAGAGCCTGATTCTAGCCCATGGCCTTCATGCCCCACTGGACACGGGGATTTGCCTACTTGGAAACACATCTCCATGAGTGTCTGAAATTCCCACCTGCCCCCTAATTTCAGCTCCCCCTATTCTGAGTCTGTTTCCCCCCTTCTAGAATTTGATACTGAGTCCCATTCTTAGCATAATTTATCCCCACTAACTCTCTGTTTTTAATTCGGCAAACTTCTTCCACTGAAAAAATGCAGTGCTAACCATATTCCTTGGAGGTTTTGACTCATATTTTGAGCTGTTTTTCAAGCGCTAATTATTTCTTTTATGTTATTCAGAATCAATGTTTCCTCATTTGGAATCCCCCCCTTTCTCCACAGAATTTAATGTGTACCTCTGAAAATTAAAACTAGCTTTAGCTAAAAATAGATCCTCTGGGAGGTCTTCAGAATCAGCTGACACATAGAGTTAAGAGGAACCTGGAGGGCTGACAATTGCTTTGGCTTCAAATGGAAAAGAAGCAGGCTGGTGCAGTACTTGGCCACTGCTCAAGGATGGTCCGCCAAGACATTATTGACTAAGTTGCTTACAAGTAGTAGAGGGGTTGGGGTAGGCTGAACCATCACACTCTGCTGCCCCCAGAAGCACCCAGGGTGTGAAGAGGCCAATTCAGTGTCTTAGCAAGATTGAAGTCTGCGACTTTTAAAGGGAATGTTCTAAGAAATGCAGTCTGCAATTCTGAAATTCTAGAGGCTAAGCACAATAAAAGTGTTTTCATAACTAATTTGGAAGCAAGAGCCAACCTGAACTGACATGTTATTTGTGACCTTTATTTTTCCTACTTAGGGTAAATATGCATATGTTTTTGCTACATTAGTACCAATCTGTATTATTACAGGTGCTGCACAGACCCCATTGGTGGAGTTGTTATTGTATAGCATACGCACCTTATTATCTTTCTAAATTCCAAACATATCTAGACCTAGGACTGAGAGGAGTCACTTCTCAAAAATTTTAACGGCTGCATGTTTTTAATGTTTAGCCCAAATAAACTAAGCATGAGGAAGAAGTGGTAGTGGTGGTGGAGAGAGAAGAGAAAGTATCCCTAGAACATGAAAATGCCTAAAAGGGAGTCTCAGAGGATGTAGAAGGAAAATGTGCTCTCTTTCAGGGGAGCCAAGCTGAATTGAAAACCCTGTATGTCACCTTTGCTAAACATCCAGTACTGCCCATGCACAAGGCATTATCCCGTGGAGATTCCCCATTCTAGCCTTATTATTTGAAATGATTAAATCAACCAACTTTTGTAGAAAGCTTGTACATGGTAGGCACAGCCCTAACCACTTTGCTTGTGTTATCTTGCTTAATTCTTGAAATATTACCTCCATTTCACAAATGTGGAAAATGAGGAGCTATAAGGTTGGTTAGCTGGACGCACCAGGAATTGTGAGTGATAGAGACTGGAAAGACAACTCAGGAGCCCATACCACTAGCACTGGAAAGGAATTAAGGACACTCCAGTGTGTTCTCAGGGGAAAAGACAGGAGCACTTCACTGTGGGAGAAAACTCCAACCTTGACTATAGCATTCCATTTGAAAAGAACATGGACTTTGGAGTCAGAAGATCAAAGCACATTGTCCATCACAGACACTTCTTGTGAGATCTTACACCTTTTTAAAAATTATTATTATAAAGATGTGTGGTACAATTCAGGGTTAGGTATCCAAACGTTGATTTTGCAGTACCCTTGTTGATAAGGTATGCCCCTCCCTCCCCTAGCAGTTTCCCTCAACTGCCAATCCCACACTCCGTCCCCGACAGTTTCCCACTACTGCCAATCCCTTTTTTATAGTATTATAATTGTTCAAGATCTTAGACTTTTAATCAACCTTTATGGTCTCATCTACAATACAGGGTTTATAATGTTATCTTTAAGAGCAAGCAAGATGATTAATGGATAAAATGATAGCCCCCGTTATGGACCCATAGCATCTCAAACCAAAAAAACCTCTTCCCATTTTTAGGACTTGAACATGAGCTTATCCCCCTGCCTAAATGTTTACCTTCTTGATCTTTACAGGTTGGTTTCTTCTCATAATACAGATCTTGGTTTCTCAGAGAAAGCTTATTTGTCCCCTCATGCTACAGCACCCATTAAGAAATCTATCATATGACCTTGTTTTATTTCTTTCACAGTACTTATCATCATCTTGTCATACACCATTTTCTTGTAGTCTTAGATGTTTATTCTATCATGGCTGCTTCTTCTTCCTCTCTCTGCTAGAATGAAAGTTTCAGCATAGGAGGCATGTTTTTGATCAGGTTTAAAGCTTTATTCTTTGTACTTAGTAAAGGGTCTGGCATGAAGTAGATGACCATTCAGTGTTTCCTTTTTTTTTCTTCTTCTTCTTTTTTTATTTTTGAGTTGGAGTCTCACTCTGTCACCCAGGCTGGAGTACAGCGTGACGCTCATGGCCAACCCAGTGATGACCTGCTGGGCTTGGGCGATCCTTCCGCCTCAGCCTTCCATAGTGTTTCTTGAATAATTAGCTAAATAAATGGTAGGAATGCAATATATGTATTTTCTTTTTCTTTTCCCTATATCTAGCCCCAGAAGGTGAATGTAAATACAAAAATGCATATTTGGGGAATATTTTGACTGGCAAGTATTTGCAATCTTGCCCTTTGGTCAAGCTAGCAAAAATCTCCATGAAAATTAAGGTGAAAAGAACAGACAGAGGGCACTTTGATTATTAGAATGCATGTAGATTGAATCTGTTTCAGAATAATAAGAACTTCTGCCTTCTGAAGCTATTTAAAGCTATGCTTAATCTTTCCCAATTTATATTTTGATGCCTTGCTCATTAAGCAGCACAATTCATGTAGTTCTAATACCTTAAATTAGGAGATGCTCCTGTAACATCCGTATGTTCCTGTATTCTTAATCCTTTAAAGAAAACAGAAATAAAACAGATTTATACCAACTCCAGATCCATGTGAGTGAAGACACTCAACAGGTTGAAGAGTGAAGCCATATGGCAGCACTTAGAATTTGACAGTCTTAATTAAGCAATCTGCTTACCAGCAACACCAGCGAGAAACCTGGCATGATGGCTCTCCTTGTCCCCTGCCACCTAAAAGACATTTCCATTTGTGTGTTTGCTGAGTTCTAAAAATTATCATGCATGGAGCACAGCATGCAGTCATAGGATGTGAGTACTGAAAGGGACCTTGGCAATACAGCACAACACCCTCATGGTGGACTCCCTTGCTTTTGGCAGTCCAGCATCATCTCCTTCCTTTAAGGAAGAGAATTTTCTGTTCCCCTGGAATACAGAATCTTCTTGGGCACTGTGACTGGTTCCAGGATAGGCACATTACTCAGGTTAGCCCAAGAAGAGTCAGCCATGAGATATTTGTTGGAACACTAGGAAATGAGATACTCTAGGTTGCTGAGCCAGAAGAATAAAAGGCTGGAACTTCAGACAGCCATCTTGGAGGGAACTCCTTTGAGAGTGAAGATTGAAACCAAAATTATAGAAAGCAGAGCTGAGGAATAAAGGTATTGATGACCTCATTAGAGCATTTAGATCCAAGTGTTCAGAAAGTTAGCTCAAATCATGACATTTTCTGTTATGTTAGCTGATAATTTTATATGTTTTGCTGAAGCTAGTTGGAATGAGGTTACTGTCTATTGCAATTACAACCAAAACAGCACTAATAAATATACCCTCATTATACAAAAGAAAAAACAGAGGTTCAGGGAGGAAAAGGATTAGATCTGGGAACAGACTAGTGATTCTGTGCCTCTTTTGAAAACTTTTCTAGGTGCCTGCTCAGTTTCAACCCTTAGAGCACTCTGGGGTTCTACTCTTGCTTATTTAACATTCAGATGCTCCCAGTGATGCTGCCATCTCCCCCATCTATCTCTCCTCCAATATACATCCCTCCTGTCTCTCTCTCAGAACTTCTTAACTGGCTCCATGCCTGAGCCATACCCACCATTGTCTTTCATCTGCCTCCTATTCTGAACTTCCAGAAAGCCAGCCATACTTTTTGACCACAGAGCTTCCTTTTTATATATTACCTATTTTGACAATTACAAACACAAAAACAGATTTCAAAGTCTTTGATCAATGCCAGCCAGCCCATGCCCTGTCATCTCTCAGCATAATCTTTTGCTTCCTTGGCCATGAATAACAGCTTTCATCAATAATAACAATAATATAACTAAAACAACACATGCTTTGTTTTTTTTAATGGCACATTAATTATCATGTGCCGGTCTTAGGCACAAAGTGACCTTATGAAGGTGGATTTAGAAGTCCATGTGGTATAGGCAGTATAAACAAGGAAGTGTACTGAGTGTCAAGGTGATAGTAAATACCGGAGGGCTACGGGAAGACCTCAGATACAATTATTCCTACACTGTTTCTGGCAGCTAATATTCCAGAGCTTCTATAGACCAGACACTATTCAAAGCCCTTTACATAGATTAATATATATTTTAATATACATTTTTATTTTTAATTATTATTGGTACATAATAGTTACATATATTGATGTGATGTTTTGATACAGACATACAATATGTAATGATCAAATCAGGGTAATTGCTGTATCCATCACCTCAAGCCCTTACCATTTATTTGTATTAGAAACATTCAAATTCCACTCTTTTAGTTATTTTAAAATATACAATAGATTATTGTTAACTATAGTCACCCTGTTGTGCTCCCAAATACTAGATCTTATTTATTCTAACTAACAGGATTTGTGTAACCATTAATCATCACCACTTTATCCCTCCCTTCTGCTACCCATCCTAGCCTCTGGTAACCATCATTTCATTCTTTGTGAGTTCCACTTGTTTTTAAGCTCCCATATATGAGTGAGAACATGTGATATTTGTCTTTTTTGCTTGTTTTTGGCCTAGCTTATGTCACTTAACATCATGTCTTCCAGAGAACCAAATAAAAAGTACAATCCCATTCACAATAACCACACACACAAAAGATGAAATACTTTGGCATCTTCCTAACCAGAGAAGTGAAAGAACTTTACAACAAAAACTACAAAACACTGCTTAAAGAAGTCAAAGATGACATAAACAAATGGAAAAATATTCCATGCTCATGGATTGGAAGAATCAACATTGTTAAGATGTCCATCCTACCCAAGGCAATCTATAGATTCAATACAATACCAATTAAATTGCCATCATCATTCTTCTCAGACTGGAAAATGACAAACAGAAATTCATATGAAAACAAAAATGACCACAAATACTCAAAACAATCTTCAGCAAAAGAAACAAAGTGGGAGACATCACACTTCCAGACTTTAAACTTTATTATAAGGCTACAATAACCAAAACAGCCTAGTATTGGTACAAGAACAGGCAAATAGACCAATGGAACCAAATAGAGATTCCAGAAGCAAAACCTCAATTTCTCAACCAACTCATCTTCGACAAAGCCTCCACCAAGGACCACTGGGGAGAGGAGAACTTATTTTGTAAATGGTGCTGGGAGAACTGGCTGATGAAACAGTACCCCTTGCTATCACCATACATAAAAATCAAATCCAAATTAATCAAAGACCTAAACGTAAAACCTTAAACTGTAAGACTCTTAGAAAATGCAAAACCCACACTTTAAGAAATTGGAATAGGCAACCAATTTCTGATAAAAAATCCAGATGCCCATGCCATAAGAGATGTGATAGACAAGTGGGATCTCATCAAACTGAAAAGCTTCTGCAAAGCAAAAGAAACCATCAAGAGAGTGGAGAGATAACCCACAGAATGGGAAAAGATATTTGCCAACTGTATAATCTGACAAAGGCCTAACATCCAGGGTCTATAAGGAACTCGAACATGCTAAAGGAAAAAAACAAACAGCCCCATTAAAAAATGGGCAAAAGACATGAATAGACACTTCTCAAAAGAAGATATACAGGCAGCCAATAGACACATGAAAAAGTACTCAGCCTCACTAATCATCAGAGAAATGCAAATCCAAACCACACTGAGATACCACCTAACTCCAGTAAGCATGGCCATCATTCATAAAATAAAAAATGACAGAAGCGAGAAGGCAGAGAAAAGGGAACACTGCTATACTATTGGTGGTAGTACAAACTAATTCATCCTCTATGGAAAACAGTGTGGTGATTTCTAAAAGAACTAGAAATTGACCTCTATATGACCTAGCAATCTCCCTTCTGGAAATATACACAGAGATACTCAAATCATTCTACAAAAAAGGTACCTGTACATGCATGTTTTTTGCAGCACTATGCATAATAGCAAAATCATGGAACCAACCATGCTACCCATCAAACTGGATTGTATAAAAAAATGAGGTACATACACAATGGAATATTATGCAGCCATAAAGAAGGACAAAACAATGAACTTCATAGCAACTCAAATGGATTTGGAGTCTATCATACTCAGATCTTTCACAGAAGCAAATAACATGTTCTCACACACAAGTGGACCCTGAACATGACTCATAAGACTTCCCACGACACTGCCAGGGAAGAGGGGGCACATGATATTAACAAGAGTGTCTGATCCTAATCCAGGTGAAGTGAGGTCTAACGGTAGGCTTAAAACTTTACCTGTACCTAAACCACTTATGTATACAATCCTGACTTGAACCCCACTTTAAAATTAAATTAAATAAAAAAAAATTATGTCCTCCAATTCCATTCCTGTTGTTACAAATGACAAAATTTTATTTTTTGTTATGGCTAAATAAGATTCCATTGTGTATATGTACCATATTTTCTTTTACCACTTGTCTGTTGATGGATACTTCCATTGCTTCCATATCTTGGCTATTGTGAATAGTGCTGCAATAAACATGGGAGTGCAAATATCTCTTTGATATACTGATTTCCTTTCTTTTTATTGCATACCCAGCAATGGGATTGCTGGATCATATGGTAGTTCTATTTTTAGTTTTTTGGAGAAACTCCATATGGTAGTTCTATTTTTAATTTTTGGGGGAAAACTCCATATGGTAGTTCTATTTTTATTTTTTTGGGGAGCCTCCATAGTGGTTGTACTAATTTACATTTTTACAAATAGTATACAAGGGTTTCCCTTTCTCCACATCCTCACCAGCATTTGCTATTGCCTGTCTCTTTTATAAAAGCCATTTTAACTGGAACGAAATGATATCTAGTTGTAGTTTTGCTCTCATTTCTCTGATGAGAGTGATGTAGCACATTTTTCATACATCTATTTGCCATTTTTCTTCTTTTGAGGAATTTGTATTTACATCTTTTGCCCATTTTTAAATAGGATTATTTTCCTACTGAGTCACTTGAGCTCTTTGTATTCTAGTTATTAATCCCTTGTCGAGTGGGTAGCTTGCAAATATTTTCTCCCATTCTGTGGGTTGTCTCTTCACTTTGTTGAATGTTTCCTTTGCTGTGCAGAAGCTTTTTAGCTTGATGTAATTCCATTTGCCCATTTTTGCTTTGATTGCCTGTACTTTTCAGGCCTTACTCAAGAAATATTTGCCAATATCAACACCCTGGAGTGATATTTTCTTCTAGTAGTTTCAGGTATTATAGTTAAATCTTTAATACATTTTTATATGGCAAGAGATGGGGTCTAAATTCATTCTTTTGCATATGGATCTCCAGTTTTCCCTGTAGCATTTATTGAAAAGACTGTCCTTTCCCCAATGTATGTTTTTGGCATCTTTGTCAAGAATACGTGGACAGAAAATGTGTGGATTCACTTCTGTATTTACTATTTTGTTCCTTTGATATATGTCTGTTTTTATGACAGTGTCTTGCTGTTTGGGTTACTATAGTTTTATAGTATAATTTGAAGTCAGGTAATGTGATTCTTCCAGTTTTGCTCCTTTTGCTGAGGATGGCTTTGGCTATTCTGGTTCTTGTGGTTTCATATATATTTTATAATTATTTTTTCTATTTCTGTGAAGAATGCATTGCTGTTTTGATATGGATAAAGTTACAGATCAAACAACTTGTGCTATCTTTCCCTTCTTCTCACTACTGTACTTGATTAGTCCTTAAAAGAAAAAGTTTTTCAAGTATAGTGACTATCACACATTTATTAATATGCAATCCTCAGAACAACTGTTGAGATTGCCATTGTTATATCATGATAATATTTATTTTCCAAATGAGGAAACAAAAGCACAGTGAGGGCTTTTTCCCTTGATTTGATTTTTTTCCAGCTTGCCTAAATTACTTACCTGATAAAGGGCTGACCTTGAATTTGAATCTAGGCAACCTGTCTCTGGGGTCTTTATTCTACAGACTCAAGACCGCTTAAAGATCGGAATTTCTAAAGTTGAAATTTTCAATGTTAGTAACAAATACATTTCATTAAACACCTCAGACTTCCACACTGAAGCAACCAAACAGGAAATATCTGGGGAGGAAGTTTAGACCAAGGCCCAACAGTATGATACCTCAGGACTATTTGTTTATTTCATTCTACTGATAAGAAAACTTATGACCAGAGTGTTACTTACACCTGCATTCATGTTCTTCATCTGGTAAGACTATCTTACTCTGTTATTTCTTGTGTTTTCCTTGCTTCAAAGGACAAGTTCGAACCCAAGTCCAATGGCAGGATCCCTAAACATTTTGTTTTATCTCTCCTTGATGTGTACATTTGTTAATTTCTCATCCTACAGTTATTTTATTATAGCACTTCACATTTGAGGTAGTTAGTATAATGCACTTATGAGGTTCCTAATAAATACTGATGGATTACTAGATCATTGCAAATATGTTGGTGGGAAGGAAGGGCAAACCTGCAAAAACATTACATTTCCACAGAATGCTGCTTAAATATAGGAAAAACTCTTATTTGTGTAAATAAGAGTCCCCATTCTGACCCAAAGTATAATCAACATCATAATGATAGAGTGAATTAGGCGACATCAAAGTAATTTTCTTTGGCACATCACAACAGCTTAAAACAAATATACCCCTGGCAACTCTAACCTTGTCCAGCTCCATCAGACTGCACTACAGGTGGCATAAAATAATTTCACTAATCAGTTGATCAATCTCCCAACCTGAAAGTAAATACAAGCTATTAGTGTGAAAGAAGAAAATAGAAAGGAAATTATCACTGTTATTTTTAAGAACCACAGAAAATAAGAACAAAAGACCTTTAAAAAGTTCTCAAGATAGAGAAAACAGGCAAGCGAAAACCTAAGTCAGCTTAAACTCAGGAAATAGGCATTTCTCCACCTACCAGTTTGGAAAGTTCATCCATTTATTACCATCCACATGAAATCTTTTCAGTAGGGTCAAAAGGGCCTTTGTTTTGACATTTAATTCACTGGAAATGTATTTCCTGCATTAGAATGCAAAACACTTCTCACATTGCTTTTTCATTAATTGCCTTTATTTTTCAAGTTCCTTGTTTGATTTATAGTCAATTAAAAACATCCTCTAAAGCCATGACTCATGTATGTTAAGTACAAATATGATTAATGTGATTTCATGCACTCCATGGAGGACCTGGCTGTTAATCAAGGTCATGTCATAGTGGCATGACCAAGCAATGTCTTGGTGAAAGAGACTTGTGGGGAGGGTGGAAAGCCAGGAGCAGGGGTCATGGGCAATCTGGCACTGGATCCATCCAAAGAAAACAAAAGAAAAAAGAACTACTTTTTCTACAGTACAGAGAAAAGATGAACTTGGCTATGAACAGCAGTAATACACAGCAGTAGTTCTCTCTATTTTATCTAAGTTGATGAAAGTGATGGGAAATTTTAGTGGCAAATTTCCTTGACGTGTTATCAAACATTAACAAAAACCAAGAGATACTAGGCCAGAGAACTTTGGATAAAGGCCAGGGCCCCAAAATCCTGGGTTCAAATTTTGACAACCCCAATGACAAGTGACATGAACTTGAGTACTTTGATTCCTCTAGCTCAGCTTTAAATATTCTTATCTGTAAAATGGGCACATGAAAATATCTATCCTCTAAGGGCTGCTGTGAGGTTCAAGAGGGCCCTCAACACTTAGGGAGCACAAAGCAAATGTCAGTCAGTTACCAAGGCCAGAGAGTCGGAACATGTTGGTGGATACTTGCATGCCAACATCTGCTTCTAACATGTGCCCATTTATCACACTTTCTAGAAATACTTTCTCTCTTCTTTCAACATTGGCATATGGTTCCTCTTGAAGAGTTTCCTAAGAACTATCCCTGCCTATCCCAAAAAATTAACATATTAAAATTTCACAAGAGTATCGGAAAAGTCAAGAGCAAAAAGAGTGATCAGTGGTTTCCACCAAAAATGAGATAAATAAGGATATTTGGTGCATTTTTTCAGAAAGTAAAATTCACTCAGAGGACTGCCTTTTCTTTTGTAATTAGACTTAGCTCATTTTATTTATTTATTTATTTTATGTCAAATGACCTTTTAAAAGAAAATTCTGGCCAAAGTAAATGGTAGTATTTCTCCCTCCCTCTTTGATTTTCTTGCTTTTTTCTTCATATCTAGGCTTAGAAAATTTTTAAAAATACACTCTTATCAAGCCAAGATTTTTAAAAAAAATTTCCTGGTTCATGAAGTTCAAATGTCCTAGAATCACTGCTTTGGATGCTGCTACTTCTCTTCAGATTTTTAATGGCCAACATGATTTGTCTTCCTTAAAGCCAGGTTCGGATGACCATTATATGGGAATTGAATCTACCTAAGATCTATGAATGAAAATAATAATATCAATAGTAACAGTAATAACAGTAATGATAGTAATACTAACAGCAGCCTTCATCTATCTGTGGCTATGTTCTAAGCATGTTTTCTATCGGTTGATGCAGCTGTAGATGCAGGGACTGCCATTTTTCTTCTTACAAAAATGAGATAATTCAAACTCAGAGGATTCAAATAACCCACTCATGGACACATGGCTAACATTACGACTGTGTGGGTTGAACCCTAGTTGATGTGAGTTTAAAACTTCGTGATCTTAACCACAATATTAGAATCATTAGGAGTAAGCAACCGGAGTCCATCTTTATTAGAACCATCAGAAAGTAAGGTCCTTTCTCTGGGTGTCTCTAAGAAGAAAAGAGGAAGAAGCTTACTCTGCTCAGTGGGAAGTATCTCCTATAAAGAACAGTGGAATGTTGTCACAGGTGTATGACCTTGCCTAAATTGATCAACTTCATTCTATGCAGGCCCTGGTTATTCCCAGACAGTTGCTTCCATTGTGATGTATATCTGTCTCTTTCAGGAGTCTCATTTTGATGTGGAAAATATCACTTTGTTAGGGTTTACATAGAGACTGTGATCATGCTCCAGTACTTGTGTGTTTTGCTACATTTTCCAGCCTCTCTTGCAATTAGGTTGACTGCATGACTGGGTCTGCTAATAGAATATGAGAAGTCCTGATTCATATCAATTTTGAGCTGAGGTGGTTATGCATCTGGTATACCTTTCCCATACTCTTTCTTTTCCCCTTGTCTGCCAGCTCAGTGACAGAAGGATACTGGAAGCCACAAGATGGCAGGACCAAGTTGAAAGCAGTCTGAGTCATCAAGTTCCTGCACAGGGAACAGAGTTACCCAAGAGAGCAGTGCAACTTGCATTCCTATAGTCTAAGTGAGAAATAAATGTTCATTGTGCTAAGTCACTGGGGTTGTTTGCCTCCACAGCATAACCTAGCCTATTCCGGCTAATGCCAGTTCTTTAATACAAATGTAATACAGGTTGTGTTGTAGAAAGATTTAAATGCAACAATTATTCTCTGTGTATCCAGTTGTCTGTGTGTTTGTGTGTGTGTGGATCAAAAGGAGTGACCCATAAACAATGAACATAGGGGAAAGAAAAGTACAGTCCTAATAGTGACTGGGTGGCCAGTGGAGTCTTCCTTCTGGACACTGGAGGCTGGACACATCTCGCATTAATAGAGAAGCTGGAGAGTGAAGAGTATGGTTTCCCCTGGTAAGCTCAATGACCCACCGATCCTCCACCTGCTGGGAAGATCTGTCTGAGCTGATGGGGGCAGAGCAAACTATTCTGTTTTATAATTCTGCAGAACATAAGATAGTCAGGGTTTATCACTTGGCATTTTCCCACTCTGACTGGGTGACTGGTCAGTTGTGGATGACAGCTTGAGAGGTCTTCTATTGTGTCAGCTGAAAGGCTGTAACAAGGGTTGTTAGCCAACTCTAGTGTTACCAAGATGGCAGCTCCCAGAATCACATGATTTTCATGTTTCAGGAGAAGCAAGCGCTACTATGGCAGGCAATTTGAGGGAGTTCCAGGTGCCAAGCCTCCTGAGAACTCCTCCACAAACGCTTTACTGATTCTCTCTGAGTTCAAAGACCCTTAAGTAGATATTTCCTTTCTCAGTTGTTACCTTCTGAGCTGTCTTCTCCTTTCTTCTTGTACTTCTCATTGAAAAATGAAAATAACCACATCTTCTCAGCTAAACATTCAAGACTAAGATGAAGCCAAGAAAGTTTTGTCCAAGTTATCTTGAGTTAGGGGCTTTGCATCACGCTGAGAAAGATGCAATGAAAGAGCCCCCTGGTTACATTAAAAGACATAGTTAGATACTATATTTTGATACTAGTAGCTTGTTGAAAAAAATGGTCTTTTAAAGTCGAAAGCAAGTCTAGTTAGTGGAAAGGAAAGTAGAATAAAGAGTTATTTGGATGTGAAGAAAATAAAAGGCTTTAGAACAACTGAAAGAAAGATGTATTGGAGATAACAGTGAATAAAATATTAGGGTAATAAAAGGAGTGGAAGTGACCATTAGTAACAGTTAAAGTAAAAAAGATAAGTCATTGAAAATT
Organism: Carlito syrichta; assembly: GCF_000164805.1. NCBI lineage: Eukaryota > Metazoa > Chordata > Mammalia > Primates > Tarsiidae > Carlito > Carlito syrichta. Next base: position 182,393 of record NW_007245334.1, on the reverse strand, counting down.
GAGGAGGAAGATGAAAAGGGATGAAAGGAAATATTACTGTCTGAACAAAGATAGCAGGAAACCATCTACAGAATAAACATTCAGTATAACCTCTAAAACTCTAACACAGAATTGGTTAAATACATGTCTAGGGTATGGGTAGATATACTATGTCTGTCAGGCAAAGAGACAACACTTTTAGAAAACTTTAAAAAATGGTGAAGAGTGTAGACATCAATTGACTGATTATGCTGTGTTTACACCTCCTGCAACACCAACATTACAACGATTGGTAACCAAAGCTCTTAAATATTGCAAAGATAAAGGAAAAATGTAAAATGAAAATGTCATGAGTAGAACCCAAGATGATGCTGCTCACCTAATTTTCTTATTATTTAAAACATCAACTTATATTTATTATAAAATATCTTTAATCAATTCCTGGATCTTTAGTAGGAAAACTCAAACCACTATTATTTTTTAAACTTTCTGGTTCTGTCTGATTCTTTTCATTTTTCATTCAGATGCCAACCTTGTGTCAGTAGGGTCTTTTTTTTTTTTTTTTTTTGAGTTGGAGTCTCACTCTGTCGCCCAGACTGGAGTGCAGTGGCCGCTCCCTACCACTGCAGCCTCGACCTGCTGGGCTCCCGCGATCCTTCCGCCTCAGCCTTCCAAGTAGCTGGAACTACAGGTGTGCGCTACCATGCCTGGCTAATTTTTTTGATTTATCGTAGAGATGAGGTCTCACCAAGTTGTCCAGGCGGGTCTTGAACCCACGGGCTTGGGCAATTCACTCACCTCAGCCTCCCAAAGCACAGGATTACAGGCTGAGCCACCGAGCCCGGCTGGGTCTTCATTTTTAAAGCAGAGATCACTCATTGGTTTCTGGGTTAATCACATTTTTCAGAGTTAGAACAGTTTTGTTTTGCATTATGTGGAAATATATGAAAGAAATTGAGAATGAGAAAGAGGCAGAGACAGGTGGAGAGAGAGAGGGAGAGGGAGCAAGATGGGCTTACAATATTGGTTGGTAAAATAAGTAAATAAAAAAAGGAAATAAATGAATAAATATTGGTTAGGTATAAAAGTCCATTCAATCTTACGCGCTTTACATTTCTTCTTGCAAGTGAAATAGAGCAAAGTATTGCTACTACTTCTGAAAATCCAGATTTTTCTAAACAATATTCAATAAGCATTCTCAAGTCTGTGAAAACTTTCTTCTTCAATTAACCTCATCTGCAGGCTCTTTGCTCAACACAACCTATGTTCACTGCTTTGAGATGAACTTACAAAAACTTAACCAGATTTTCTCTTTGTATTTTTTTTTATCTTAGTAATATATATGGACACACAGTTTCACTGAGAAGGGGCTAATCAAACTTTGCTGACCCCAAAATTCACACACAAGCATAAAATTTAAATGTCCTTAATTCCCATACCACTGACTTTTCCTGAATGTGCTATCATTGATAATCAACCTAGTCTCAATGAACATTTTCTAGCTTACCCAGAACCAACAACCATAACCCACTTAATTACTTAGAGGATTAAATTCACACACACACACACACACACACACATGAAAATGTGATATTGGAATGTACAGTCTGGCCTAGCTTAAATTAAAGAGATCCCACAAAGTATGATTGTTTCCAGCTTCTCAGCAGTGAATTAAAAGCTGTTTGGTGTCGTGAAGATTACAGAAGCAATCACATTTATGGGCCTGCTTTGCATACCAACTCTATTAATTTCCATACTCGAGGTGGCTTCACATTTCCAAGCATGTTAACATAGATGCCATTTGGGATCATCACTTGGGGAAAAAATAGAAAAGGAAGACAGAATGAGAGAGAGGAGAGGAGAGGAGAGGAGAATAGGACAGGAGAGCCAGAAAAATAGTTCTCACAAATCAAGCTCTATTTGAAATATATTGATTCTGATAAATACAAAAAATGAAAAGACAAATGAGAGTTCCTGATAGCCTGACCCAGAGTCACACTCAAAGATCAAATTAACAAGAAATCACATATTGGAATTCACTTATTGTGCCAGTCCTGCACCTTGTCATTACAGACTCTAATTATTGCAATGATTTCATTGGCATAATTTCACCAAGATGTGCATGGGCTTCACCTTGGACAGATCCCTTGATGCTCAACAGTGCATCTTCATTATTGTGTTTCTTTCAACTCTTAAAATGTGTCCCAGTCTCAGAAAATAATACAGTCAAGTAGATTGGTTTTTTTTTTTCTTTTCTTTTCTTTAAACATGACAGTCACATAGCATCACCTTCCTTAAAGAGACCTTACAGCATCTGGATGGGGGTGGGATTGGCAGTTGAGGAAAACTGCCAATGGGGTGGGGGCCCACACCCCATCAACAAGGGTACTCGCATAATGAACATTTGTATACCTAGCCCTGAATTGTACCCCACATCTTTAAAATAAAAAATTTAAAAGTTAAGAAAATAGATCACTGCTTTCATATCCTTCGTTCCCAAATGCTAAAGAATGGCACTCAAGAGCCTACAATTAAATGGTTACTTGTTTGCCACCAGCTTTAAATTCTATTGTGATAAAACTGTGTTTGCTATGCATTTAGCAATGTACCCTATGACCTCTTTGAGATAAAATAATTTTGAGATTAAAAATAGAAAGAGATCATAATCACAGATCTGAGGGATTCATATGTTAAGGAAATCAATTGAAATTTTGGAAGATTTGAGCTTAATCCACAGAATAACCAGCAGAGGGTTTGAATCTTTCTGAGGACTATCTTATTAGCTTAAGAATACAAGTTTCTGATTCCTATGTCTAAAAATTCCCAGAAGCCAATATCATGTTCTCACAATTATGTTGATCGAATGCTATGTATGAGAAACTACAGCTAGAACACCAAATTTCAAGAAGGCAATGATTTTGCCCTTGGGAGGTCTGCCTAGGGGGAATGAATTTCATTTTATTTGCACAGTAGTAGAACTCACGTTGGAGGCTGACAGCTCCCTTTTCTGGGAGCATCCTGCTAATGATCACTAATGACAAAATACTAAAAGGAGATCCATAACACTCTATTATCCTCTAAGCTGACCAGGCCCTGATTCAAGAGCTTCCACCTTGGGTCAAGCAGTGACAGAAGAAAAACAACCGGAAAACACTTAGTTTGGGAAATACCATATCCTGAGACACATTCATAGACATTAGTAAATTCAAATACGAGAATAGACAAAAAACATCTTCAAGTGACATTGCTTACAGTTTAGAATTGACTGGTCCTCGATGAATTCAGCTGGCTGATTGATATGAAAGACTTTCTGCTGAAATCCAGGAGTACATTTCAAATCTTCTGCAGATGTTACCAGCAGCACCTGAGAAAACCGAAGCCATCAATATTTTAATAGCGGCTTATGTGTTTGCCCTGCTAACTTTCACCAAATCTGCAACTTTTAGAAATAAGCTGAGGTTTTAATTTCATTTCCCAAATGAAGAGGTAAGTTGATGCTTCTCCTGTGGCTGCCAACAATTCGTTTTGGCAATGAGATCTGGAAAACGTGCAAATGGGAACAGCTGTTGCAGTTTCTATTAAGTTTCAGTTAAAGAAATAACTTCGTCAGATTTTTACACCTGCTAAGACTCTCACCATGGTTTCCATGTGTGAAATTTTATTACAGAAGCTGTCAATTTTCTATGATGCCTAAGCTAAAATCAACTTCATTTTCATACATGCAAAGGAGCAGTGTCATCTCTGAAGAGGAGGAAAGAGACAAGGAAACTATTCCACTGGAAGTGACTTCTAACAGGAATCCAGGGCCCATTTGACCTTCACCATGGTTCAATATGGTGACCATAAGCTACAGGTGGCTGCTGAGTACTTGAAATGTAGCTAGTCTAAAATTGAGATGTTGTAGGTATAATATATAAATTGGATTTCCGTGACTAAATAAGAAAAAAATGTAAAATATCTAATCAATAATTTATATGAATTATATGTCAAAATGCTACTATTTTATATATGGTGCTACACACACAGGTTCTTAAAATTAATTTCACAAGTTTCTTTTTCCTTTTTTAAATCTGGCTGCTAGAGAAATTTAAAATCAGCAATTGCTTTAAAAGGCTCCAATCTTTCTTTGCAAATGCTTGGAACACTTCATCCAGTGGTCAAAAAATTAGGTTAGGTGATTTGGAACCTAAGAGTTTGTGGCACCCTCCTGGGCAGGGTGTAACTTAGTAAAACAAGTAATGGCCTTAAGATTTAGTAGGCAAAATCTATAAGCCCCTGAAGATAGGGATTACCTCTTTTCCTTACCTATGTCTACTGAGTACCTACCACACAAGCTGTCTCAGAGAAGGTGTTCTATAATTCTTAACAAATGAAAGCCATCACTTTTGAACCCTTATTATATTGCCATCACTGTGCTAAACTCCCCATATGCATAATGTCATTAAATCTCCACAGCAGCCCTATGAAATAGGTACTATGAGTACTATGAGGTATATTATACAGAAGAGGCACTCAACATTTTAAAGAGGTTAACAAGCTTGCCCAAGATTATACAGTTAGAATGGGTGATGTCAAGATTTGAATCCAAGTTTTAGTGCACACTGCCAAAACCCTGCCCATTATCCTCAAACCTCCCATGTAATAGTGCAAGACCTTTTAAATTTTTGCCTGAGATATTTCTCTGAAAGTTGTGGAAGTTGTTTTAACTGATATGATGCTTGGAGTTAGCTAAAGAGTGTTTGGAAATTAACATACCCAAGAGCAGTCCTTGACCAATAGCTAATAGGAATTGGTGTGTAAATACTTCAGTTCCATCACCGCTCAAGTGAGATGACTCAGAGGTATATGTTCTGTCTCCCAGTTTCCACCTGTGAACTGAGCTCCAGTTGTCTACTCTGATATTTGGGTTGATAACTCACCTCTCATTAGCTAATGTATCTTTTTGACTCATTTCTTCATCCCCTATTAGTATGTTTCTTAAAACTGCCCCTACCCCTGCCACGGCCCAAATAAACTACTTGCACTCAAACCCTCGACTCAGTATCTGCTACACAAAAAAAACCAAACTGTAATACCAGACCTCTAAGTTCTAACCATCACGCACAGACAGTTGAAGAACATTCATTATCATGTCCACCAGAGAACTCGGAGAACTGTACAAAAGGTTGGAAGCTGGGGAACCAAGGTTTCTCTCTAAATACCAGCCCTCTGAAATTCACTGAACCCCAGAGAAAAAGAACAAGAATCAATTTCAAGAGGTTCACGGTATGGCCAGTCTGAGCAACATCAGAGAAATTGAAATGTAGGATTCCTCACCCTGACTAACATCATCTTCCTCAAATCAAAGGAGGGAAAGATGCTATGGATCAGTGTCTGGACAGTTGTGTTTGTAAAAATTTTCTTTGTCTTGAGAACAGGCTCTGGTTAGATCACTCTGAAAGCAATCATAATGCAGGCATCCCAAGTGGCACATACACAGAATGCAGATTCAGGACTCAGAATAATTTGCTGGCAATTTTGCAAGCAGAAAATCTATAGCCAGCCAACACTAATTCGGTTAAACAGCAAATGGTCAGGGGTTGCCTCCAGACACCCAGTGCCTACAATTATATGCTAACCTTCTAATTGGCTAATTCTGCTCTCAAATCCCAGACCAGTAAACCAGTCGTCTCATAGGTACTAAGGAAGATGAAATTTCTCCTGAAATACTGAGTGTAAAAATTCAGGACTGAGTGAGAGCACAGTTAATGATGAGGAACACAACTCTGTAGATGAGTTGTGTTCTCTATCTTTGTCTGTCTGTAGCTCAGACTCAGTTCTGGTTACTTGGCAAGGTTTATTTGGGATTCCTCTAGCATTACAAAGAAAAAAAACAAAACAAAACTTTTCCAGCTGCTGGCTCTTGGGGAGGGTAGGAATGAAGGAAGAACTCCCAAAGGCACAGTTGTGTCTTTACAAATCTTGGGGTCACTCCATCTACCAGTCAAAATTCAGGTTAAAAGGTTTGTAACATAAAAGTATGCAGCACCCTCCTGGGCAAGGGGTGGCTTACTGAAGTAAGACCTAGTCAAATTGCTCATTTATTTACTCACTCCTCATGCATTATTAATTCACAATTCACAAATACTTATTAAACTCCTGAGATTCAATGAAGACTTTACCAGTCATTGTCCAAAGCAATTAGAAAAGTGCTGCACAAGAAATCGAAAAGTGTTAAATATAATTGTTCTAGAAAAGAAGAGAGGCATTAACAAATCTTAATTTAATTAGTTGATAAATTAAAATTAAATTTTAAATTGAAAGAAAACTATAAGTCCCTTGGGGAGCATGTAAAATTTGGGGCATAGGACAGTCTATCCTTATCTAAGGGTATCAAGAAAAGCAAACCCACAGAAGGGACACTTCTGCTAAGATCTCAAAGACAATTGAGAATTATCTGGGTAAACGGAGAGGAATACAGACTCATCTTCTTAACCAATCGCTCTTTACTTGCACACTCATTCCTTTGGGGCTCTCAGGGTTTCGTGCAATGCATCTCTGAAATTACCAAACTGCATTTAAAAGAGATTCTAGGCTAATTTTGGACTTCCCAAAAGCTGAATGTTTACCTAGTTAGTAGTGGTAGGATGTTCTAGTTACTGCGGTTGCCCCTTGGTTTCTTAGCAGAATTCAAAATATTATCTATGCTTCCATTTGCCACTGATATTGATACCCACTCTTCAATTTCAATCTCTAAATTTGGTGGGATGTAAAGCAGCATCCCTCCCTGTGATAAGAATTAGTACTTGGAAGCTGGGCTCGGTGGCTCAGCCTGTAATCCTGCGCCTTTGGGAGGCTGAGGTGAGTGGATTGCCTGAGCCCGCAGGTTCGAGACCCGCCTGGGCAACTTGGCGAGACCTCATCTCTACAATAAACCAAAAATGAGCCAGGCGTGGTAGCGCGCGCCTGTAGTTCCAGTTACTTGGAAGGCTGAGGCGGAAGGATCGCCGGAGCCCAGCAGGTCGAGGCTGCAGTGGCCAGGAGCGGCCACTGCACTCCAGTCTGGGCAACAGAGTGAGACTCCAACTCAAAAAAAAAAAAAGAATTAGTACTTGGACATTACTGCAAAGCAATGCAAGCCTTTTCTCCAACATTATCAGAAGTTACATGTATCAAGATACTACCTGGACATACTTTCCCCAAGTCCTCTTTAACTTTTCCAGAATATATGCTATGAGCAACATTCCAAATTTATCTTCAATGTCATGCAATAATGATCTTCCTCTAAGGTTCTTTTCTCCATTTATGCATTTGTAAGTACCTCATAAACAAGTGGTAACCGATACACCTTGGAAAGCACAGAGATTCTCACATTTTATGATCACCGAAAGATTTCTATTATTTGGAAAGTACAATCAGTCTACTAAAAAGATGCATGTTTCAAACAGACTATAAGCACAGGTCTGAGCCACGTTGATTCAGTATGAATCTTAGTTCTACCATTTTTCCAGTTGGGTAACCTTGGGCAAGTAACCTTTGGTATCTCAAATTTCACAGCTGTAAAATGGGAATAATAGTATCTTACAGGTCATGAGGATTAAGTGAATTAATTATTGTAAAGAGCCTTAAATATTACCTGATACACAGCAATTGCTCAGTAGATGTTTGCTATTATGATTATCTCTCCATGTTATACTTAAACCCATATACATTACTTACTGATATTGCCTAGGGTAGAAATTGAATAATATCACCAAAATATTCCTTTTGTTTATGCTATAAAACTGTTAGGTGAATAGACTGTACTTAGAAGTATGCAAAGGGAAACAGCAGGGACTTAGATCAAAGGGTAGGAGACAGGGACATTTGCATCTTGGGGTCAGCTGCACAATAAGAACACCAGCACTTGTTGTGACCTTTGTAGGACACCAAGCATCCATGCAAAAACCACTGCATTAAATATGCACAGAGAGCAAAATCTTACATCACTCACTTTATACCTGGCTCTCTTTTAGCTTCCTTTTTTCCCCTGCAGCACAGAACTTTCTATCTTACAAAGCAAAGGTTTATGTTTATCCTGACAAGTAATGATTCAAGAATACAGCCAACTTTGGAGCTTGCTTCAAGAGAAAGGTTTTTGAGGGTTTTTTTGTTTGTCTGTTTTTGTTTTGTTTGTTTTTTTCTCCCCCAGACTGCAGGTTGCCAACTGGCAGCATATGGGATGGATGTGGCCAGCAGATGTGGTTAGTTTAGCCAGAGCAGTCTGTCATAAAGTTAAATTATCATGTTATACAGAATGTGCCTCTTCAAGCTGTCCTTGTCAGCACCACTCTCTGTTATTGTTCCTGCTCACTCACTCACCTCAATTAAACACTTGCCTGGCCCTCTAGCCATTTGGGTTGGCAATTTTTGCGTTAGACTTCAGAAGTAGTCTCTTCAAGCCAGGACCTCTCCTTGCAGTTAGTCTCTGGCTGCTTGTCACAATGGGTCTGACACTTTGTTCTGCTGGCTCCATTGCCCATTGCAAAAATTTTGGCCTTTGGATTAAGCACTGGCCAACAGAAGGAGAGTAGAAGGATTTTCACTACTTCTAGACCTGGCCCTGGGAAAATCTGCATGATACCTTCTCTTCCAATCCATGAAAACAAGAAGTAAGCACTCCCAAGATGGCAGAGTCATCCAATAGAAAGAGCCCAGAAATCAGTCCCTGCATAGAAAACAGTGACCCAGGAGAGACACCCAACAAGAAACATCCACACAACTCTGTGCAAAGTCACTGAGATTTGGTGGTGTTTGTCATAGCAGCTGACTAAGCACTAAACATAGAAAGATCAAGGGCAAGCCAGGCTCGGTTGCTCAGCCTGTAATCCCGCGCCTTGGGAGGGTGAGGTGAATGGATTGCCTGAGCCCGTGGGTTTGAGACCCACCTGGGCAGGTGAGACCTCATCTCTACAATAAATAAAATAATTAGCCCGGAGTGGTAGCGTGTGCCTGTATTTCCAGCTACTTGGAAGACTGAGGCAGAAGGATCGCTGGAGCCCAGCAGGTCGAGGCCAGAAGCGTGCCACTGGATTCCAGTCTGGGCGACAGAGTGAGACTCCAACTCAAAAAAAAAAGAAAGATCAAGGGCAAAAAGGTCTTCAGTACTACTGGTATCACAAATATATCCCAGAGGCCACGAGAATTATCAGGACTGAAGAAAAACTTAGCTCAACTGTCTTCAAAGCAACCATTAATAAAGAGAGAAATGTCCTGTCACAAATAATTATCTCAACAGGCTGTAAACAATCTCAGATTTCATCCTCTCTTAAGCCAGCTCCAAAAAGGTATTTTCCAAACAAACTCACTAGTGTCTTCTGGTTCCTTGTTGTTGTCATTTTTGCTGTTAGCATAAGTGGACAGTTACTTTATCCTTGCCACAAAACACCTCTGATTTACTCTTGTCAAAGTCTGTCTATTGGGATATGTTTGTAGGGTCTTAGATTTGTGAGGAAGAAAGAATACTATCTCTGACTTGCAGGATATAAAAATGTTACATACAGAACTATAATTTGATTGATTCTTTATCCTTCCAGGCACCAAAAACCCAGAATCCTGGAAGAGTTTACAAAGACACAGTACCAACAGAGAAAGTGAATAAAAAGTAACATTCCAAGACACATGTATGTGCGCGCGCGCGCGCGCACACACACACACACACACACACACACACACACACACACATCTGGATGTAATCACTGTGAGTATAAACTCACTTCATCTAACCTCCTTAAAATGTTTCTGGTGTTTTATAGACCCATGATCATAGAACACCTGCCACTTTCTTGGTTATTGAGGTAACAGACACTTAGAAACGATTTTGTAATCTTGGTTAGGTGAAAAGGGAGACTACTTTTACTTTGATCAGTCTTATTGCTTTCATGTGTAATTTGAAACCAACATCCTAGATCTTGTTTCTAATGGAATGCCACCCAACATTTTTTCCTCAAACTACTAAAAGAGAAACTGCATGGACAGGCTTACCACCAAGATATTGCAGTCTCAGTTCCAGACCACAGCAATAAAGCAAATATCACAATAAAGTGAGTCACATGAATGTTTTGGCTTCCCAGTACATAACTTAAAAATACTTTACTACTAAAAAATGCTAATGATCATCTGAGCCTTCAGCGAGTCATAATATTTTTGTTGGCAGAGAGTCATGCCTAGAAATTGATAGCTGCTGATTGATCAGAACAGTAGTTGCTAAAGGTTGGGAAGGCTGAGGCAAATTCTTAAAATAAGACAACCATGAAGTTTGCCATATTGATCGACTCTTTCATTCATGAAAGGTTTCTCTGCATCATGCGATGCTGTTTGATAGGATTTTACTCATAGTAGAACTTCTTTCAAAATTGAAGTCAATCCTCTCAAAGCCTGCAGCTCCTCTGTCAACAAAGTTTAGGTACCATTCTAAATCCTTTGTTGTCATTTCAACAGTGTTCACAGCATCTTCACCAGGATTAGATTCTATCTCAAGAAACCACTTACTTTGGTCATCCATAAGAAGCAGCTTCTCATATGTTGAAGTTTTATTATGAGATTGCAACAAATTCAATCACACCTTCTAATTCTAGTTCTCTTGCTGTTTCTTCCACAACCTCTGTTACTTCCACTACTTGAAACCCTCAAAGTCATCCATGAAGGCTGGAATAGACTTCTAGACTCCTGTGAATATTGGTATTTTGACCACCTCACATCAATCTCAGATGTTATAATGACATCTAGAAGAGTGAATCCTTTTCAAGAGATTTTCAATTTACTTTGCCCCGATCTGTCAGAGAAATTACTATTTAGTGATTCACTAATAGGCTTACAAAATGTATTTCTTAAATAATAAGACTTGAAAGTCAAAATTATTTCTTGATTCATAAGCTGCAGAATGGATGATAAGTTAGCATGCATGAAAACAACAGTAACTCTTGGTACATCTCCTATAAAACTCTTGGGTGACCAGGTGCATTGCCAACAAACTGTAATATTTTAAAAGAAATCATTTATTCTGAGCAGTGAGTCTCAAAGGTGTGCTTAAAATATTCACCAAACCATTCTTTAAACAGAAGTGTTGTTACCCAGGCTTTGCTGTTCTATTAATAGAGCACAGGCAGAGTAGATTTAGCATAATTCTTAAGGGTCCTAGGATCTTTGGAATGATCAATGCGTGATGACTTCAACTTAAAGCCACCTGTTGTCTTAGTACCAAACAAGAGAGCTTTATTGTCTATGACTTTTCCTCCCTGGCTATGAAAGTCCTGGAGGATATCATCTTCCAGTATACAAATGTTTCATCTATGTGGAATATTCTGTTTAGTGTGGCAGCCTTCATCAATTATCTTAGCTAGATATTCTGGATAACTTGTTGCAGCTTCTACATCAGTACTTTTATTTTTTCGAAGACAACTTTTTTCTTTAAATCTCATGAACCAACCTCTGCTAGCTTCCAACTTTTCTTCTGTAGCTTCCTCACCTCAGTCTTCATAGAGTTGAAGAGAGTTAAGGCTTTTCTCTGGATTAGACTTTGACTTAAGGGAGTGTTGTGGCCAATCCTATCTTTTATTCAGACCACTACAACTTTCTCCATATCAATAATAGGGCAGTCTTGCTTTCTTATCATTCAAGTGTTCACTAGGCTAGCACTTTTTACTTCCTTCGAAAGCTTTTCCTTTGCATTCACAGCTTGGCAAACTGTTTGGCATAAGAGGCCTCACTTTCACCTTATCTCAGCTTTGACGTGCCTTCCTCACTAAGCTTCATCATTTGTACCTTTTGATTTAAAGTGAGAGACGTGCAATTTTTTTTCACTTGGACACTTAGAGGCAAAAAGAGTAGTCTCTTGTAGAGGTTACTCATTGGCCTAATTTCAACATTGTTGTATCTCAGGAAGTAGCAAGGTCAAGGAGAAGGAGAAAGATGGGTAACAGCTGGTTGGTGGAGCAGTCAGAACACATGAAACATTTACCGATTAAGTTCACTGTCTAATATAAGCACAGTTCATGGCTCCCCAATTAAAACAGTAATATTAAAGACCACTGATCACAGATCACCATAACAGATTTACTAATCATGAAAAAGTTAAAAGTATTACAAGAATTACCAGTATGAGACACCAAGATACCAAGTAACCAGATGCTGTTAGAAAAATAGTGCCAATAGACTTGTTTGATTCAGAGTTGCCAAAGTGGATTATACAAATTGGGTCATTCTTGTCATACCCAACAGAGTCAAGAAGTAAGGGGGTAAAGCACTGAGGATGCAAAATATTGCTTTTAAAACATAATTCCCTGCAAGCCTGGCTGCTGTAACCTGAAACTAGTTTTATCTATGGCTTCTAATATAAAATAACTGACTGCAACTCTAGAACTTAGACTGCTCACTACTGTAGCTCCCCAAGTGGACTTGCCAGCTCCCCAGAACCTTCCTAGTGCCAATGAACTTTCTTTAGTGAGCACATAACATTTTTCTTTTTTATAAAATCCCCGGTTTTCTCTTTGTTCTTCGCGCATACCAAAGACCATTCAGTCTATATGAATGCCCCGAAATGAAACTCTTCCTTCCCAAATAAAACGCTAAATTTAGAGATTCATCTCTACTTTTTTTTATTTTGGCTTTGACACCACAAACCTTCAATTTGTAAAAAATCATAGCATTGTCAAATGTAGTAAAGTGAAGCACCGTGAGACGAGGTACCTGGAAAAGTACAGGACAAGAAGTCCAAACTCATCTGAGTTTGAATTCTGGCTAGAAGGTCATAACACATATCTCTGAAAGTATCTTTGAAAATGGAAGAAAGGGCCGGGTGTGGTGGCTCAGCCTGTAATCTCAGCACTTTGGGAGGTCAAGAGGAGAGGACTGCCTGAGCCTGGGCATTCGAGACCAGCCTGGGCAACTTGGTGAGACCTCATCTGTCCAATAAATCACAAAAAGAACTAGCCAGGCATGGTGGTGTGCATCTGTAGCTCCCGCTACTTGGAATGCTGAGACAGAAGGATCACCTAAGCCCAGCAGGTCGATGCTGTGGTGGCCGTGAGCTTGCTACTGCACTCCAGCCTGGGTGACAAGAGTGAGACTCCAAATCAAAAAAAAAAAAGGAAGAAAGAGTAAGAGAAAGAAATACGATGTTCAAAGTGAGGGCGGAGTGATGTGGTGTGAGAGAGACTCAACCTGACATTTCTGGAGAAAGGAGTCGAGGAATGTAGGCAGCCTTTAGAAACTGTAAAGGCAAAAAAGAAGATTCTTCCTTAGAGATTCCAGAAAAACATGCAGCCCTGCCAAAACATTGATTTTAGTCTAGTGAGGCTCATTTCGAATTTTTGACCTAAAAACTGTATGATAACGTACTTGTGTTGTTGTAAGTTGCTAAGTTTATAGTCATTTGTTACAGCAGCCACTGGAATCTAATGCAGTCGACTATAACCTGGCTCCACAATAGGTGTTCAGAATGTATGGATTCCCTTCATTTAGTATTTCAAGATGCAAAATATAATTTGGGAAAACAATAGAGAGGGCAGAACAGGGGAGATGAGGAAGCAAGAGTGGATTGATGTTAAGGGAGGGAGGAAGGAAAGGAGAATGGGTGAAGCTCATGATTTTGGAACACGTTGGCAAGGCTGTCAGAATGAGGATGTCAAACATGCTGCTTTCCTGAGTATCAATAGTTGTCTTCCTTTGTTGTTGTTGTTGTTTTAGTAATTGTCTCTTTCAAGTTATGGGGCATTCTGTTGTGCTGTTATGACACAGTCACTGAATTTATTTTATTTTATCAATTTCCCTAGTGAAAATTTAAAATTTATATTATTTTCCAGGCTCCAAGCTAGATGTTGGGGTTGAAGAAATAAACAAAGCCCTTTGCAAACACATTATCTAGAAGGAAAAGCAGATATATAGGCATATAACATAATAAAACATAATATGCACTTCCATATATTGGGAATTAGTTAGGAAGTAGTTCAGAGCAAAGAATTTTGAGCTAGGCTAACCAGTTTCGAACCCTGGTTTTGCCACTTAGTTCCTGTATGACCCTGAGCAATTTACTTAACTCCTCTGTGCCTTAGTTTCCTCATTTGCATAATTCAACCAGTAGTTTTATCTACTCCCATTAGTTGTAGGATTCAATGAGTTAACAGAAATCAAAGGGTTTAAGAAGGAAACTGGCTCACAGTAGGAGTTATGTGCTAGTAGTTATTATTTATATTAATACAAAATAAACATGTATAATTTACATGCATAATAAGTATGTATTAATATTAACACATTAATATCGATGGGTACATATCAAGTATTATAAAAATAAAAAAGAAAGGAATACACTGTGTGGATGAGAATAGGGACTGGTACCCCATCACAGATAAGGATATATTGGAAAGATAATTGATATTTTTCAAGTGGCAACATATAGAAAAAAATTTTCCATGCAGGGATTTGGTAAATGCAAACACCATAGCGAGTCAGTCTAGGTACCAGGGAGCAATCTGGCAGGAGTAACAAGCTCTGAGTTGTTTTCAAGATTATTTGAGTATGCTGTATTGTCTCAAAATAGGATTTAGGTATGTTCTCTTGGAGTCTGGCTAAAACAGAGCCTAAAACATGAAATCATAGTTTTAATCTAAATGGAATTAACTCTTTACTATTAAGATTCCAGGATTAATCAACCAGACTCAACTGGAAAATGTAAAAGGAGAAATACAGTTTTATAAGCATTTCAGTTAATGCACTTAGGAAGACTAGGCTTGCTGGCTGATCCTTAGTAGAACCTAGAGGCGGTACCTGCTCAGAATTGGTGGTATGTGTTTCTATTTACAAAATTTTGCTAATTAAGTTAGTGATACTGAATGCCATATAAGACCTGTTCCTGTATGAGGTACTCTTGGGTGAGTCTTAGTAGCCCAAAGAAATTTAAATGACCAACTGATTAATATCTATCATGTGCCAGACACTGGAAAATATGTCTGGTCACACATAAAACCCTGAATCCACACAGACAACAGATAGGGGATTTAGTAAATGAAGAGTCTGGAATTTGAGGGTTCAGACCAATAGAAGATATTGCTTTTGACTGAGTTCATTACTCCAGCCAGTCTCCAATCTCAGCCCCTGCTGTGGTGAGTAGGCAGTTTCCTAAGAGCTCAGACCTGCCCTTTAGAATGCCCTCAATCTCTTTACATTCTACTTTGGGTTTTTCTCCTATCCTGAAGGAGCGTGGTTAATGTAAGGGCAAGCAGAGGTGGGAAACGAAGAGGAGTTAATGCCCTGAGGACAGCCCTCAGTCCACAGCAAATGACAACGGGTTAAATGCCCCAGCCTACCTTCCCAGATGAACATCTCTGACAGACATTTCCTGTGCCTCTTGAATTCCTAGTAGATTGACCCTGGCTGTCTATGGCAGTGACCTCAAGGATTCCTCGTTACCTTGATTCTCCCCCTCCTCTCCTACTTTGCCAGCCCACCCTTCACTCCTGCTTCCTGGATCAGCTCCCAGAAAAAGATACCTGTACCTAGTCCTGGTCTCAGGCTTGATTTCAAGAAAGCATGCCCCATGTATTAGTTTCGTATTGCTGCTATAAGAAAGTACCACGATCTTGGTGGCTTAAGAATATGTCATTATCTTCTAAAGTGTAATGTGTGTATCCAGGGCTGCACTCCTCTGGGAGAATCTGTTTTCTTTCCATTTCCAGCGAGGCCATCTACATCCTTCAACTCGTGACCTCCTTGCTCTGTCTTCCAAAGCAGCAGCATCACATCTTCTCATCTGTTTCTCTCTCTTCTGCCATCAGATTGACTTATGCTTCTAACTGTGCCTCCTCCTCCAACCTTTTTATAAGGACCACTGTGATTACATTAATGCTCACCTAGGTAATCCTGGTAACATTCACACATTCCGGGAATTAGGATGTGGGTCATTACTCAGTCAGCCACAACCCATGAGATGCTTATAAGAGGGAAGATAAAAGTTCTATAAATATAGTTGTATCCCAAAATGACCAAGAGGGAGTCATTCCATGAGCATGCACATTCTTGATGATATTTACCCGTGAAATCAGGAAAGTCTAAACTATTCACCGATGGTGAATAGTTACACATCCAGACCTGATGTCATGTCAATTTAACAATTTAGACTATGAACTTTTCTTGCTTAGAAATAATTATCAAATCCTCCTTGGCCTTGCTGTGAAGTGGAACATTTTATTCCAACTGTGCAACTCTCAACACTTTCTTCTCTGCCAGACATTAGACAAGATGTCAGATTTGTCATCACATGGGAAGGGTTTTATTAATTATCTTTCAGAAGCAAAGTCCTTTTTGCAATTTATTTTTTCACACCAGAAAAATTCTTCTATTGAACTAAATGTCTATCTTGTTAAATTGTTTTTTTGTTAAAGGTTCTCACTCTGAAAAGTTCCAGAAGAAAAGAAATGAACCAAGCACAAATTGGTGTTGAAAGCATGGAATTGATTGCATTAAGCAAAATGCCATATATATTCCCCTGGGACAGAGTATAATACTATGTATCTTTTCTTTAAAATCTAACTGCCTAATGTACAGTTAAGATATAAATTTCCTCAAAGGTTTGTTTGTCTGAATCAAAAGGAATTGGAGTGGGTGCTCTTTAAGTGCCAATTAATCATATTCTAAAAGACTCATTCATTGACGTAAGTAACATGTAAGGAAGGTCTACTGTTTGTCAGTGCCAAAACAACATACTAAAATTAGTAAGACAAGGCCCTTATATTCAAGGAACACAGAACATAATAGGAAAGACTGACATGCAAATACCTAGTTTAAAAACACAATTAAAAATTTAAGGAGGCATAAATAATCTGATAGAAACAACACAATGGGGCGGACACAATTAACTCAGTGCTCAGGAAGGGGTAAGCAAAGTCACTAGAGAAAGCCCTGTCCTAGAAACACCCATTTAGTTGATTTTGCTTGTGTACCCTTATTTATTTATATATTTTTTGAGTTGGAGTCTCACTCTGTCACCCAGAGTGGAATGCAGTGGCTGCTCCCAGCCACCGCAGCCTCGACCTGCTGGGCTCCGGCGATCCTCATCTTTTAAATAAACAACAACAAAAAAATGATGTCCAAGCCGGGCTCGGTGGCTCAGCCTGTAATCCCGGGCTTTGGGAGGCTGAGGTGAGTGGATCGCCTGAGCCCACGGGTTTGAGACCCGCCTGGGCAACTTGGCGAGACCTCATCTCTACAATAAATCAAAAATCAGCTGGGCGTGGTAGCGCGTGCCTGCAGTTTCAGCTACTTGGAAGTCGAAGCTGCAGTGGCCAGGAGCGGCCACTGCACTCCAGTCTGGGTGACAGAGTGAGACTCCAACTCAAAAAAAAAAAGAAATTGATGTCCAGAATGAAGGACATGAATGATGGTAGTCCTTAAACTCCCTCTTCAGGGTAGCTCCTGGTTACTATTCAGAAGAACTCAGAGGCCTCAAGACAGAGCTACTCTGTTGACTAAAAAATTCCTTGTTGTCTTTGATAACAACCTTTAGAAAGGCAAAAGATTTTGAGAAGTCAGGAACTAGAAAGCAATGTAATTTAATATGCAACTTTTTGTTGTGCCTTACATATCTAGAGTAGCAGCAAGATAGTAACATGATGTCTAGGTGGAAAGCAAGGCAGGCTCAGATTTCAAGGAAGAAATAAAGGGAATTCTTCCAGCAGTGATGGGTGCCCAGGAGAATCCTGGTAAGTGTTTAACAACCAGCTCTCCAGAAAAGAAATGCTTTGATTTGTAACTTTTGCCAATTTCCATGGTGTAAATTTTTCCATCATGGCCTATTTCAAGCTGCTAACGTGAAATCACTGAACACAGCTTTGGGAAGGGGCATATATGACTGCTTTTCGTGAATCAAGTAGCTCCAGCACAGAATTGGGTATGTCAGTTTCTAATTCTGGGTGGTTGGGTCAAGAACTTCCCTGAATTTTTTTGTTGGGCCTTTATGAATATGAACTAAAAAAAAAAAAAAAATGAATATGAACTACCATGACATTGACACAAAGTAGAGATTTCCTCTTTCCCAGAGTGACATATAGGGTTACACTATATATAAGTGAAAGCAGCCCAGTTATTAAAAATAAATAAATAATTAATTTTTTAAAAACAACTAAAAAGAAGAGCTTTGTAAATCGACCTCATCTGCCCTTAAACTCAATAAAGTAGCAAATGAATTAAAACAACAACAACAGAAACACAGCCTGGGAAACCCTTCTAGCAATGGAGCAAAACAGGCCACCACAATTTGGTTTTATAGTAAGAGAAAATGTAAAGAATCCTTAATTCACGGCTGTGTGTTATTTAAATATTGCTTTTGATGTTTTATCCAGAGTCCTAGCACAAATGATCAGAGATAATCCTGCCTTCTGACATAATTAGGGAGCTGCTGCTTTGCTAAGCTGGAGGATAATCAATTTGACCTTGAAAGTTTGTCTATAGAACCACACTAATGTTCAGAACATAGACGTGTCAGCCACACTAGCGTCTCCCCAGATAGTCAAACATCAGCTACAGGCTTCGTTCCAATGGCAAACATGCACTAGCAGAGAGGTTGCAAATTATGATGGCCGGGAGGCCCCATATGGCCACTGTATCTGTTAGGTGGCCTTTGACTTGTAGATTAGTTACAAACATTTAAATATCAGGGATCTGACTAAGTGTCAGGACGTGAGACAGCTCTGCTATTGGAGTCACACAGGTCAACACACTACAGATGATGAGGATGATCTGAGGGGCAGGGCTTCATCTTTAAATGCCCACAGTCCATGCCTCTCCCTGTTTGTCCCCAGCAGCAAATACGATTTGCCTTTTATTATTCCAGTTGCACTGATGTTTGCCTCATATTCAACTTAAAACTGATTCTTGGTTTGTCTTTATATAGATTTCTCTTATACCCAAGCCTCTTCATTTCTTTCTGGCCTCCTCCAAGCACGTGAGTTTCTACTCTTTATCTACGGATACTATAGGAAAAAACTCTTCCTTGAATGGGTTGCAGAGAAGTCATTTGTGTTACAATGAAACCACCACCACCATAAAAATGTCCCTAGTATCTCCTTTTTGAAAACTGCTTCCATATTTACTGTCTTCTAGGTTCTGGGAGCCTGAGTCAGCTGGCTCCATTACTCAAGTTAATATTTTCTTCAGAATATCAGGCCCTCCCTCTTCAACCCACTTGTTCAAAGGCACAGACATGTTAGGGCAGTAAAAGTGGCTTACTGCTGCTCCTCAGATGTCGGAGTGAGTATTCCTCTCTCAGTTTCATGGCAGTGTCAAACCATCGCCCTCTTCTCTAGTCTCTTAAACCTGCTTTTCACTAAGAACAAACAAAAAAGGTATATCTGGATACAAATAGATTAAGTCCCAAACCTCTCCTATTATCACTATAGCATTAAATTTAAGTGTGGGTAAGGCAGTTTCTTCTTCCTATCAAGAAAACTTTTGTCAGGTTTTGAACTAAAAAAAAAAAAAAAAAAAATCCAAGCCGAAATAGTTTGAAAGAACATTATATTTTTCTCATGTCTGTTTGAGTCTAGAAGTTCAATTACCTGAAATTTCATGAGTCAGTCCTTTGGATATTTTCAACCCAAGCTGGATTAATGCAGCATTTCAAAGTATCTGTTAATCCTACTGCTCTTTCAAAGTAAGTCTGATTTTCCTAGTGAAAAAAAAAAAAGTATATCTCCCCCATAGTAAAAATTGGGAGAGAAAGAATCAACTTCAAAAATTATACAGTGTAAAATGTGATAATATGAAGAGCCTCTACGGTCAGCTAAGAGACTACATTGGAGTTTCCCAAGCTTTTCAAACATCCACTACAGACTTTGCTCCAAGGGAAAATAAGCTCTAGCAGACAGGTGTGCATAGTGGTGGCCACAGACCCAGTCTGGCTACAGTATCTCTTAGATAGCCAACAAGACTATCATCCAAGTGGGAGTTGCTGAGGGTGGGAACAAAGCCAGCGGGAAAGGGATGGGATTGAGAAGAAGGTTGGATCCCAGCTAGGGTGATGAATCATCTTGGTTTGCCTGGGATTGTCCGGGTTTTAGTTCTAAAAGTCCCATATTCTAGGAAACCCCACAGTCCTAGGTACTTTAATTCCAGCAGGAGAATGATGATACACTCAAATTGGGCAACTTCATGAGAGATGGATACAGGCACTAGCAAAGGTGGAGGTAGGATCAGGAAGTAGGGGCCCAGAGCATAAAGCATCATCCCAGTAACAGTGGGCATCTTTATCACATCTAAGCTTGAAGGACCAGGGGAGGGGATTACTTTTCCAGATCCAACACAGAGAGCTACTTGGAGGGGGCACCCTGAGAAGAACTGTGGCCCCAGTGAAGGACACAGCAGCCTGCAGAGACTTCTTCTCCTCCATCCCTATGAGTTCTTGTCCTAATCTTCATTGGCTAAACCATTGATTGTCAAATTACAGCCCATGGCCCACATCCAGTCCCTTGTCTGTTTTTGTAAATAAAATTTTATTGGAACACAGCTATGCTCATTGGTTTACTTACTGTCTATGTCTGTGCTCATGCTATAATGGTAGAGTTGAGTAGCTGGACAACCAAGTGGCCTGCAAAAACCAAAATATTCAATCTCTGGCCCTTTAAGAAAAAGTTGTCAGATTCCTGGGCTAAACTCACTGGAAGCCAGAGGGCAGAAACCTCTATATGGGGCCATGGCAAGGTTAATAAAGGTAAAGACTGTACCTGGAGGGCCAATGAAATGACTCATCACACTTCTCACCTGTGACATCAATCACAGAACTGGAGAACTACAGGAGAACCTAGGCCAAAAAATTGAAAGCAGAAGTCCACACAACGACCCTGAGTGTAAATAAAACCACGAGTTTCTTAAGCAACCTTCCACGAACCAGCCTTTTTTGGAATTAGGATGATGCAGAGAAGGCAAATTGTGGAAAGATAAGATTTGAAAAGCCCAGAGGCACTAGACATCTTCACATCATTATTTTGGTGAATTTTCCATAAGTTCAACATTTTCTAAAATGTTTTTCCACATTCAAAAAAGTATATTTTAAATTAATGAGCAGGAAGGATGTAGGAGTTGTGTTCATTCTTTGGGGTAGAGAACAATAAATATCTCATGATAATTCCCAATACTCCATAGCAATACTGAGCACCTACTACCTGCCCTTGCCTACAGTAGACACTAGTGATAACGAAGTAAATGGGACAGATACATTCTTATGCCAGAAAAATTCATCTTCCTTCTAGTGGAGGGGATACCAATGAAGAAGAATTTAAAAAGTACAAAGAATAATTGTAGACAGTGACTATTCTATTAGAAAAATTGGAAGTGAGTGATAGTGGGGGGAAAAGAATCTCCAGTGAGGAAGAGGAGGAGAACTTGGTCATAGCAAACTCTAGAAAGAGCTTTCAAGGCAGAGGCAGCAGCAAGCACAAAGGTGAGGCTTTGTTGCAGGAATGCACGGCGTGTTGGAAAGAATGCTAGGGTGGCTGACAGCAGCACTGTGGGCAAGGCCAGAGAGTTCAGAGAGGGCTTATGGCCTCTGATGCTGTGCAGAAAAGAGCAGCATAGCAGACTGAGGCCTGCAGCATTGGAAAGGCCAGTTTACAATGTTGGCCCTTGGCTGACGTTTAGGCATCTGGGTTTTGGCTGGATTCCCACCACCCTAACTATTAAGAGTGGTTCCATGTGTCGAATGTTTGTACAAACTCTTTGGTTTATGCTGAATACCTGTTTTCCTTCTGAGAGTCAGAAATGTTGCCATGTAGCAGGCAGAGAGTGCCTACGGGACCAGCTCCCAAGAAAAACCCAGGACCCTGAGTCCTTAGTGAGCTTCCCTTTCATACATTTCATATGTATGGTCACAAAATATTGCTAAGGAATTAAGCATGTCCTATGTGACCCCTGGGAGAGGATCCTGGGAAGCTTATGCCTGATTTTTCCAGTCTTCGTCTCAACACTTTTCCCTTTGCTGTTTTGCTTTGCATTTTTTCATTGTAATACATCTTAGCCATGAGTCCAGATATACGCTGAGTCCTGTGAGTCTTCCTAGGGATCACTGAGACTATGGGACCTCTGACACAAATGGTGGATTTGTACTTATTTACTCTACACCAGAAACCAGAGGAAGCACTTTACATGAACTCATCCATGTAATCTTCACAAGTCTCTGAGGTAGGCAACCTCTCTGCATCCTCATCATCACTCTTGTACAGATAAAGTAATTCAGATTCTGAGTTTCAGTCCCTCACTGGAGGTCACCTAGCTAAGCCTGATGGACAATCCAGGTGACCTATGATTTGCCCTCTGAGTTCTCCCATAGTGCCCAAATTGCCTGAAGAAAATGCAGAGATATTTTAGCATATTTGTTTGACTTCCACCACAGTGGGCTGCTCATTTTGAGATTTTAATCTATTTTATCATGAGATGCTCCAGCAAAGCTCATTCAAGCTCCACCTCTTAATCTTGATAGTGAATTTGAGGCTTTGTTATAAGAAAGGCTATTAAGATTTGGCAATGAGATTCTTCAAGGGTGATAAATACCCCTTTAGAGGGACTGCATATCCATTGACTGAATAGCTCTGTCCTAAAAATGAAAGTCACACTTGGAGAATGGAAGGGTGGGTTATGAAAATGCAAATTAGAATGACTTTATTGGCTGAATTGAATTCAGCACATCTTGTCACAAAGAAGTATGAGCCAGGTAGGTCGTACTAAGCCAAGTCCAGGCATGTTATAGAATGCAGGAACTCTGAATTCATGGGTATGTAATGGACTGTGATGTTTGCTGTTCAAAGGAAGCAGCAGAAAATGCCAAGATGCTATCATTTGCATTATTCTAGAACGTGTTTGTGTTTTTTGAAAATAAAGATCTCTTTAGGCCTGGTCTTCTCTTTCCTCAGAGTGGGTTACTTATACCACAGCGGCATATGACATAATTTTAGTCAGTATCCTCAATGAACATTTTTGATGTTAATAATAATGTCTCATTTCAATGTATATTGAGTTTCTATTTATGGTAGTGATAGAAAATTTTCTTTCTAAATATATTTGTGCAAAATGTAAATTGATTTAAATAAAACTTAGTAAAGACTAAAGGAGTATGTTCTACTTTAAAAATCATATTAAAGATTTAAGGTAGATAAATGGTGAATTGGATAACTTATTTGAAAAGTCTTATATAGTGAAGTTCAACCAGAGGTAAGAAGAGGTCAGATATCAGCCAGAACCAGAAGAAAGCAAAGCCCAACTAAATATTCAGTGTTAGTCAAAGTGTGGTCTCTGGATCTGCAGCTTTCTGGGAGCTTGACACATGCAGAATCTCAGGCCTCACCTAAATCCTCTGGGTGATTCCAATGCCTGCTTAAGTTTGAGCACCACAGTGTGAGATGATTCACCAATCACTTGTTCAGTCAATAAATGCAAGTGAAGCATTTTTCACATGCAAAGCTCATATTCATGCTTAAGACCCTTAAAAGCCACCCAAGCTGCATAATATTCCATTGTGCATGTGTAGCACATTTTTTTCTATCCAGTCTACTTCACAGCAACTTGGATGGATTTAGAGTCCCTCATACTCAGTGATCTATCACAGAAACAAAGAACTGAGCTCTACATGTTATCACTCATAAGTGGACAGTGAACATTTATCATAATACCATAAGAAAGGGAATGGCAGTAGTAGGACACTGTCAGGAGAGGGATGGTAGGGGGACATAACATCAATAAGGGCACCTGATTCCAAACCAGGCAAAGTGGGAACCTAAAGGGAAGCCCAAGCTTCACCTGTATGATGACTACTTATGTACCTAATCCTGAATTATACCCTACATCTTAAAAAAAAAAAAAAAACCACTCCCACCAACAGAGTAGAAGTGTTCAACCTTTGTGGAAAACAGTGTGGCGATTCCTAAAAGCTCTAAATATAGACCTCCCATATAACCCCACAATCCCCCTACTGGGAATATACCCTGAAGAACTCAAATCACTCTATCAAAAAGATACCTGCATACGTATGTTTATCACAGCATTGTTCACAATAGCAAGAACCTGGAACCAACCATGCTGTCCATCAAAAGAGGACTGGATTTTTAAAAATATGGAATATATACATGATGGAATACTATGCAGCCATAAAAAAGAACAAAATCATGAATTTTGCAGCAACCTGGATGGAACTAGAGTCTGTAATACTGAGTGATCTCTCACAGTTCTCACTCATATAGTGGACCTTGAACATCTATTGTAACACTATAAGAAAAGGATTGACAGTGGTGGGAAACTGTGGAAGGGGGGCAGGAGGGGAAGGGAGGTGGGATTAACTGTAGTCAATATCTATCTGGGGACGGGGAGACACCCCTTATAAACAAGGGTGCCTGAACGAAGCATATTTGTATACTGAACCCTTAATGGTACCCCACAATATCAAAATAAAAAATAATGATTAAAAAAAAAAAAGCCACACAGGAAGAAAGGATTTCAAACATTTTATGAAAGACACACGGCATACGTTGTGAGTAAACCATGGCAAATTCTGTTGTGCAGGACCGGAGTCAGTGAGACTTTGCTCTATAAGGAGCCTCAAGAGCCAAGAGCCATGATCTCCCTGGGGAAATTGTAGTGGAGACTTCCTAGTAGGATCAAGACATATATGCATTTTATTGTCATAGACGGAACTGATGAAACTCTGGCCAAAAATTAAATGTCCTTGGTTTGCTGGAGGCAGGTATGCATATGGATTGATCATCACAGAAGGACAGCTTTGGCCTCCTCCTGCTTGTGAGCTGAGACCTTCAAGCCCAAGGAAACTTCTTTCTGGAGGCCTGCAGGAGGTGGCTACTGGTCAGCTCTGCCAACGGGCAGAGCATTTCCTCACAAGCTGGGAGTATAAGACTGAGCACACCTACTACCCGTTACAGGTTAAATAACCAGTAGTGGAATTGAAAATGATTGAACCAGGGTAAGGCCAGAAAGAGGAACATTTCCTCAAATCAAAGGATATAGTGACTGGATTCACTCTCCCCAGGGAGCACATTCCAGGAAATTTACTGGGTGGGGACGATATTTGCAGTTTGGAATATAGGTCCTGCAGCTAAAATTGGGGCAGTTTCGGAGTTTAGATTCAGGTGCTACATGACCTTGAAAAAGAAGAAGAGATGGAGAGTTTTACAGAGCATTCTCTGTGAATGTCAGAAGGAACATAAATTGGTTCAAATTCTCTACAGCTGCCAATGTCCAGTATGGCAGCCACCGGTCACATGTGCCTATTGAACACCTGAAACGTGGTGAGTCCAAATTAAGAGGGGTTGCTGAGTGCAAAATGCACACTGGATTTTAAAGACATGGTAGGAAAAATTAATGTAAAACATTTCATTCATAATTTTTATATTGCTGACACGTTGAAATGATACTATTTTGGATATATCAGGTTAAAGAAAATGCAATGTCACCTTTTTCTTTTTACTTCTTTTAATGTGGCCACCAAAATGGTTAAAATTATATACATGGCTCTGGTCACTCCAGAGCAGGCCTCTGTAAGGCACATTTTTTCTTTCTTTTTTTTTTTTTTGAGTTGGAATCTCACTCTGTCACCCAGACTGGAATGTAGTGGTCGCTCCCGGCCACCGCAGCCTCGACCTACTGGGTTCCGGCAATCCTTCTGCCTCAGCCTTCCACGTAGCTGGAACTACAGGCACATGCCACCACACCTGGCTGATTTTTGATTTATTGTAGAAATGAGGTCTCGCCAAGTTGCCCAGGCGGGTCTCGAACCCGTGGGCTCAGGCAATCCACTCACCTCAGCCTCCCAAAGGCGTGGGATTACAGGCTGAGCCACCGAGCCCAGCTGGCACATTTTTTCTTAAAGACCAGTAGTAAATAATCTAGGTTTTGTGAACCAAGAGGCAAAATTGAGGCTACCGTGTGGCCACTGATAAAAGTACTTAAATGCAGCCATTTAAAAATGTAAAAATCATTCTTAGCTTGCAGGGGGTAGGCTAGATTTGGCCCCCAGATCAGAGTTTGTAAACCTCCTACCCTGGAGCATAATGGAGCTCAGCATATCTAATCAATAACCCCATGGACTCAGCAGTCTCACTTCTGTGGAGCAACTGTGTGAGCATTTAAGGGGTGGGGGGCTGACAACTGTGAGGAAACAGGCTCAGACCCAAAACTGGTCGGTAGTTAAGAGGCAAGGTGAGACTCGAACTGAGGTGTGCTTGACTGCCAAGGTCATGTTCTTTTTTATTTTATTTTATTTGTTCATTTTAAAGATGTGGGGTACAATTCAAGATTAGGTATACAGGTGGTCGATGTACAGCTAAAGTTTGGGCCTTTCTTTGGTCCCCACTTCGCCTGGTTTGAGATCACATACAGGACAAAATTATGGACTTAACAACTAGGATGGAATTAGAGTCTATAATACTCAGTGATCTATCACAGAAACAAAGAACTGAGTACCACATGTTCTCACTCATAAAGAGACCCTGAACATTTACCATGATACAATAAAAGGGATTGGCAGTAGTGGGAAACTGCCAGGAGAGGGAGGGGCGCAGAAGTTCATGTTCTTAATCACTCTGCTTCACCGATGGAAGGTGCCTTTTTAGATTTCTCTCTCTCTCTCTCTCTCTCTCACCACCCCCCATCTGTCTCCCTCCCTCCTTCTCTCTCTCTTCGAGGGAAAATCTTTCTTATGGCCGGCTGTAAGATTGTCAGATAGACCACACATCATTCTTGGCCCCTTTTGGCCCTGAGTAGGTGCTCTTTGGATGGATAAAGGAAAGAAATGCATGACTGGGAGGGCCTCCTTGTGGTGGTTTTGAAATCACTCTCTTGCCTCTTAGTACAAATGACCAACAATTGATGATAGCTCAGCCATCTAATTCAGGCCTTTGCTTTTCATGCATAAGGCTCTGACCTTTAAATTCATTTGAAAGATATGTGCAGCTTATTGGATGAAAAGAAATAGCTCTCTAAGGGTCCAGTGGTTTGCATTCAGTGCATCAAGAGTTAATCTCTCATGCTGAGGGTTATTAATATAGAAAATACAAAGCAGTCATATCCTATCTTTTGAAAGCAGGCAAGCTGGCTAGCAATGAATTGAGAAAATTATTATTTATTAAAAATGAGATAGTCACGGGCCAGTGACTAACCTGATTGGGTTCAGAGACAATTCCCCACCCACGAGGTAAGTAATACATTTCTTGAGAAAGGTGTTTTGTTAAATACAAAACATCAAAAGCAATGTGATTCATCTGCTCTGGGCTCACATGTAGATATTTTTACATTATAATGGCATCAACTGTGAGGAGACCCTTACTAAGCCATACACCATTTTTTCTCCTGAGCAGCTGCTATATGAGGGCTGACAATTAAGTTCACAAACTCATCCTGGAAAAAGTGCTCCAAGCCTCATTGCTGAATATCATTATGGTCACCTTTGAAGTATGCCCCATGGAAAGCTATTCACTGATGCCAGCAGTTGGTCCACCTGTCAAAACAATTTTGGAACTTTTTTTCTGGAATGGTCATCAGAGTTGTTATCGTATTACTCTTGATATCCTGAATGTCAGCAAAAAGTCTTCCTTTCAATATTTCTTTTAATTTGGGGCAAAGAAAAAAGTCACGGGGGGGCCAGATCAGGTGAGTAGGGAGGGTATTCCAATACAGTTATTTGTTTATTGGCTAAAAATTTCCTCACAGACAGTGCTGTGTGAGCTAGTACTTTGTCATGATGCAAGAGCTCCTTTGGGACCATTTTTGTACACACCTTTCTCATGCCAAGATTTTCAGTTACGATTTACCTGTTTCTCTACCGGTTTATTTGGCCTGCTATGCTTCTCCCAGACAGCTGACAATTTTGATGCACAATTCAATGAATTTTTGCAATGTTTTCATCAGTTCTTTTCCTTACTGGCCGTCCTGACCTATCTTCATCAGTGACGCTTTCTGTTCCCTCAGAAAAACGTTTAATCCATTTGTATCTTGCCATTTTCTTCATGGCATTATCCCTATAAACTTGGCTTAACATGTCCCTGATTTCACTTCCACTCTTGTCAAGTTTAACAAGAAATTTAATGTTTGTTCATTGCTCTAATTCGGACTACAACATTCTCATGATGACAACTCTAATGGCCATTCCAGAAAAAGAGTTCCAAAATTGGTTTGATGGACAGACTAGGCATTGGCATTGGTGCATAGCTCCCCAAGGGGAGTACTTCAAAGGTGACTGTGGTGATATTCAGCAATGAAATATGTAGCACTTTTTCTAGGAAGAGTTCATGAACTTAATAGTCAGGTGTCATAATGAAGATTTGACATAGCTAGGACTTCCTTCAAGCCCCAGTTCTGGCTCAAGTATCCCCTGAAAATTCTAGATAAGGTCAGAGTGGATTGAAAACAGATTCTATGAAGTTACTGGGTTGACATTAGGTTATTACCTGCACACAGAGAAGAGAGGGGAGGGTGGAATGGAATTATTTTCCATTTCTATTGACTGCAAAAGCAACAAGAAGCCCTTGAATAGTAATAGAAGACCAGAAGGGACACATTCAGAGTGTGCTTTCCAAACGAAGAATTTCATAACATAGCACATTTATGGGGATCGGAATGACACTGCAAGAGGCTGCTGGATTCCCAGATTGAGTTTAGATTTGAAGTTAAGCAAACCTGGCACTGAATCTCATGCCATCATTTGTTAACCATCCAGCTTCCACGGAGGCACTTTCTTTTTCACAAAGTAGAAGTTCGGTACATCCATGAAAAGGGTAGTGGTGACTCTTGTGTGGGGTCATCGGAAGGAATCAAGAACAGGCACATGAATGTGCTTGGTGCATGGTGAGGAAATGCTGCATAAGATTCATATGTTGAATATTTGAAATTAGAAATCCCTGAATGTCCAAAATGTCTTCTTGTTACATATAAATTAATGAAGGCTCTTGGGAGATAGGCCTGAGTCCATCGACCTCTCACATGAGTTCTCCCTCTGCCTGCCATCTGGGAATGTTACCACAACACACTGACTCATTTTAGTAGCAAAAAGGTATAATTGTAGGGTGGGAATTTTGCATCACATCATTCTACTCACTCATGTAATAGACATTGCTAATCCATTGCTGCATTTCTGTGATGTAGGCTGGGTTCAACATCAGAATCCACCCAACACAGCCTCCCAGTATCTGCTGCCAAATAATTGGAGTTGTCACCTGAATCAAAATATGCCTATCTTCCTTGCTGCAGTCACAGTCATATACTACTTCAATGGTTGGCATCCAGTTAGAAGCTCAAGAATTTCATTTCCTTCTACCCATTTATGTTTCAGAATATACAGTTATTTATACAGTGCTGACTGATCCAGATGTGTGAGCTTACTGTAACACGGCAATGTTACTGAAACAATTCCAAATTGTTACCATGTTCTATTTTATTTCGTGGTGATAGTAGTTGAAGAGAGTGTAATATTCATATTTTGCTGTAAATCTTGTACATGATTTATAAATCTATAACTGTGGAGAGTGACAGCCTAAAAGTATGTTTAATAGAGTGCATTTTCTTATTATCATCTGGACTTTAGCAACCATGTTGACAGAGCAACAGTAAGAAGGAGGAGGAAGAGGAGAAGGAAGAAGAGGAAGAGGAAGAGGAGATTGACAGTTACATCCCAGTCATAAGTTCCTAATGACTCTAAAACACAGAAAACTATAGAAAAGACAATGCATTAATCAGGGTGAAAAAGCAAGCTCTAGATACTGCAAAACTTATTTTCTAACTGGTTTCATGTTCATAATTAATGGCTAATATTCTGCCGTTTATAAGGAATTAAAATAAACAGCGGTTTAATGAGATTTCACTAGACCACTTGCAAGCACTCAATCAAATCCTATTTTCAATATGTGAAAAATGTCTCCTTGACTCTTAATGCATTTAGGGTCAACAGTAACATCTTCATACATAAAAGATTCCATTCTGCTTTTAAAGAAGAGGTAATTATAAGATAAGGGTCACACAAAAGGTCTAGGTTTTGTGTAACTTCTATTCTAATTAATTTATCATATGTGGGATTTTGCTTTGGCTTCCAAGTGTTGATCTTTTATAGCTACCACATTCCACGTGATAATGAATTTTATTCCTTCAAAAGGTCATCCTTGATATAATTTCACCGTTAACAGTAGGAACCTATGAGCATGAGTATTCCTAGATGTGGTTGCATTGTGAAAAGTCATCCAGCAATGTCTTGGGTCTTTTTTGCCCTTAGATGTTATTTAAAAACCAAGGGGCCAAGGCATCTGAACAAAAGGTGAGAAATTCAATTAATCATTAGGAAGATTGTCTTCACAATGCCAGCCCCATGGAACTTTGTGGAGCAACAGAAATATTTGTACCTGAGAAATTGTTTGCTCTCTCCCCCTTTTGTTTTATAAGTGAAATGACCTGGATGTTATTGTCATTTTGTCTTATATTTATTTTGTGGTTGGTTTTCTTTGGACAGTACGATCCACAGCTACAGTCCTCACCTCAGCTCTTCATCAACAGGAAATCTTTGTGGTTTTTTGTTTGTTTGTTTTTTTATGTTTTTCATTCTTTGAAAGATTTTGGTTTTCCATGCAAATTGCAGTTGTTAAATAATAGTTGCATGGACCTCCCTAATCCCACTACTTTTAAAAAAGTCAAAGATATATATTTGTCAAATAGAAGCTTACTAGATAATCAACCAAACAGAGTTGATAGACTTCTGGCTTAACGCTGAGAAACTTGGTGCCAACCTAGCCAAGAATAATGTATGGTTTCAGTTGTGATTTCTGAAATGCTAACGATTCCACTGGACTAATGCTCCTCAAATGTCACTGTGAATACAAGTCACCTGGGATCTTGTTAAAATGCAGATTCAGAATCAATGGGTCTAGAGTGAGGCCTGAGATTTTGCATTTCTGACAAGTTCACAGGTGATGTTAAGGCTGCTGGTCCATGGACCACGCTCTGTGAAGCAGGGCCCTGGATCATAAGGAAAAGCAAATAGGCAATTGGGCCACAGGATATCGCTCAGTTTCAGCTCCAAAGAGGATTTATGAAGTAAAGTACCTTCTATATATCAGGCACATTCTAACACCAGATGCATTTTTATATAAGATATATTAATTTTTTTTCCAATAGCTTACCTCACATCTTGCTACATAAACGTTTGATGCATGCCAGAAAAGAGCCAGGCTATGCCGGGGTTGGGATTATTTCCAAGCGGTTATAAAATGCACTTAACGCCATTTTAAATGGCCTCCCTGTATGCATGGAATGATTCATTGATTTATTTAACAAACATTTATGTGTCAATACAGGTACATAGTGCTAAAAGACACAGGCATAGTCCCTGCCATTATGGAGTATCAAGCTAGGAAGACACTGAGCACGTAAGAATACAAATAAATATGCAATATACATAAGATAAGTGTTAGGAAAGAAGAGGACACATCTTTATACCTTCTAAGTGCTCCCACCTCTGACCATTTGCAAGCAAACAAAACTGAGGGTCATCTTCTTCCTTTCATTGTATCACTCTCCATGTGTTCAAGAAATAGTCACTATATCAGGTACATGCCTGCTGCCACAACAAAGCTCACTGGCCTTGGGGACCGAGAAGGATGGCAGGAGAGAAAAACTGCTAATTTCCATAGTCACTACTCAAGATTCAACACCACCTGTGTCACAATGGAGTCTAGCACTGTGCCTCTCACAGTGCTGACATTAAATACATATTTTTGAATGAATAAATGAATGTCAATAAGTACCAAGTTTTCTCTGCAGTGAGAATCAGAAAAGGTACAGTACAGTGGCTTTTATTCTGAGCTTTACAAGCAGACAGAGTAGGGCATATGGATCCCAGCCCTGCTATCACCCAACCTTCAGAAACTTCATTCTCACTTCTGGGGAAAAAAAGTAATAATCAACATTGTTCTTATAGGACTGTTGTAGAGATTAAATGAGATGATATTTATGAAACGCTTACTCCAGGGCCTTGGCAAAGGATAAATGTTCAGTAAATAATAATGTTGGTTGCTCTTAACATCATCTTTATTATTATTTTCCTAAAGATTATTAGTAGAAGTGCTATGTGATACAGCCTTCAAAGGAGGTGAGTCTTTTTGACACATGGAGATGATGAGAAAGATTCTGCAGAGAAAACAAATCTTTAAGAATCAGATTATTACTTATACATTCAATAAACATGCCACTGGTTATTTGTGCTTGCCAGGGAATTAGGTGAAGATTAATTAATATTTATAAAGTATTTTGATATCCATGTAATATCTAGTAAGCAATTAGTTCTGTAACACAAAGCCAAATCCTTTTACATACCAAACAATGTAAAACCGAATACAGCTGTGTAAGAAGGGACAGAATTTCATTAAGTTTTGTTGTAGGAAATATGTAACCAGTTGGTTTTCCTCCTCCCTCTTAGTAATTTTCTTGCTGATTTCTCTGGCTTCCTACTGTACTTTCCTGCCCTAGTCCCTGCAGCCACATATCAAATTATTTCCTCTTGGGTAGCAGTGAAAACAGAAATGGGATTAAAGGCAAATGCAATTCTGGCCCCTCCAGCCTGAGAGGTGTTCTGAGCCCAAGAGTGTAGACAGTAAATTGTTCAGCAGGGAACCAGACAGGGATCCCAAAGTATATAATTCCATATCCATCATCCTAGTCAGGCGGCATCAAAGGTTATATTCTCCCTTAATTTAGATCCACACAAAGGAGAACTTTGGGACAGAAGGAGGGGGGATAGAAAGAAAATTAAATCAAAATAAAAGCTATGTTCCTCTTTGTACTCTCCAGTCCACACATGCACTTATATTGCCAACCCCCTGGTGGCTTGACTCTAACAAAGAAAAGATTCTCCTACCCCCTTCCATTTCCCATGGTCCATTCTTACTTCTGGACAATGTGTTGCTTCATACCCATAAATTTCCTGTCTGTACCATTTTCTAAAGCCCATCACTTTAGTCAAAAATAGCCAGGTAAGTGTTCACTGTAGAAGCCTCTGGTCTATAAAACTTTATCCAAAAGATTAATATACTTTTCCCTTGGTATCTGCAGGGGATTGATTCTAGGATTCTCCCTAGGACACCAAACTCTTTTATATAAAATGCCATAGAATTTGCATAAGACTCATGCACATCTTCCTGTATACTTTACATCTTCTCTAGATTACCTGTAATAACTAATACAATGCAAATGTTGTTTAAATAGTTGGTGTACTGTTTTTTTTACTTGTATTATACTTATTATTGTGATGTTGCTTTTTATTGTTTTGAATCTTTTTGATCAGTTGTTGGTTGAATCCACATACACAGAAACTGCAGATATGAAGGACCAACTGGACGTGCAACAAATACGAAAGGAATTTCCAAGAAGAAGGCAAGTATTGAGGCCCAGTTTTCTCCCTAATCCCTGCACTCTCTTCCTAAATGTAGCCTTATAAATAGTTTTATGATGGTCCTGAAAGCCTTGTCCTCATGGAAGCCTTTCTAATCAAATACAACAGAGCCTAATATCAGATTCAGCACATCCAGAAAATGAATCTTCTCTAACCTCTTAGCATAGGATAACTAACTGTCTCTGCCCAGAACTGAGAGGCTTCCCAAAGTGTGGGACTTTCTGTGTCAAAAGTGGGACAATCTTGGGCAAACCAGAATGGTGGGTCACTCTACTTCGATCCACCTTTTAGGGCAGAGTCTTCTACCTCCATCAGAATGACAAATCGATAAACAATCAGGAACTTCTGACTCCATGTCATTTTCATACAACATTTCACTACCCTACACCATAAATTCTTATACTTATTTTCCCCTTACCATTATTGTTCTGCTCAAATAACCCAGCAAACATCTGGGTATTCCCACCAAGAAAAAAAAAAGGATCATTAATGCTGATAATTTTTATAAAGCAATTTGAGACCAGATTCTCCACAGAAGTTTCGTATGCTGGCTCAGTTTCCCCAGAGGGGTGACAGTTTCTAAAGTCAAAGATGAAAGGGTTCAGACATTGCCCACAAGGAAGCTAGCTAGTTTTATCTACAGATTTCCTCTTTTCTACAGTATGCTTCTAAAAAGGGAAGAACCCACTCCTCTAATCACCCTTACTTCTAGAGCCCAAGACTTATAGCATCACTATATCATGAAATTCATCATGTGGCCCCTTCCCCATCATTTGGTAAAGTTCATTAATCACAACATTTGACTCCATTTCCTTCACTCTGGGTTGCAGACCCTTGCTTGACCTTCGTATCTTAAAGATCTTAGAGATACAGCTGTCTGTCTCCACAGTCAGTACCTAAAGCCCTCTTTTGACTAAACAATAAATATTGATGCAAATTGTAAAGATGAAGACATGCTACTAAAAAGAAGTTCACAAGATAAGCAAAGCATTATCTGCCTAGAAAAATTACAAACCTCAACTTTCTCTATTCCTTTCTACAAGCCTACCAACCATATTTTACTGTTAACATTTTTTAAAATTTTTTTATTTTTTTAAATCAATATTTTTTATTATGATATTGTGGGGTACAGTTAAGGGTTAGGTATACAAATATGTTGTTTTTAAAAGAAATTAGCACCAGCAAAGTGAGGCTGAAACTATGTTGCCTGAGTGAGATAAGAGCCAAATGTATCCATGGATAGAAATAACCTCTATTTTATCATCGGGCAGAAGATAAAGTAGAACATGCCAGAGACTTGATGAATCATTCCAAAGCCAGTCATGTGGCATTTTCATGTAATTAGTTCAATTGTGCATTTGTAGTACCTTTCACAAGTCCCCTGAGAGTCAACTACAGTCTTTCTCAGCTTCTCCAGCTGTTGTAACTTGAAAACCCACTTCATCCTTCTTGTGGTCAATGTCTGCGAATGCCATGTTTTAATCACATTTAGATGAGTATACTCAATCTCTAAATTATCTGAGGTACCTGCCGAACTGTTTCACCAGCAAATCCACTACGTTACTTACAAATCAAAAAAGCTTATGGAACAAGTTGCTACATTCAGTAATCTACAGGCACTTTTCATTGTATGAAGCAATTTAAAATTACTGGAGCACTTCATCTTCCACCCCCCCCATAAGTGCTTCAATCTGGAGTGACCGGGATTCTATTCCTGAGATGAGCAAGGTAATTTAACTTTTTTGGAGGATTTTAAAAATACGTATACATATAATAGAAGCACCTATTTTTTAAATGATTGGTATTTGATCATGTGCAGCACTGAACAATTTAAAATTACTAAAATGTTTAAATGTTATCAATGCTTCAAGCTTGGGATGGAATTTGAGATTGTACGTAGAAAATCAAGACCACATGAGCATTTTATATCCTCGCCCCCATTTGTTATTAACATCAGAATTTCAACTTGAACAATTTAAGCCTCCTGACACACAGGAGGCATTCTCAAATAGTCTGACTTCATGCAAAAGCAACCCTCTGATTTTTGGTTTTCATTTGGCCCTTGTGAGGTTATTTATAGCAAAGTAATTCAGAATCAGAATCACCTCTCCCTCAGCAGACAATGCATCTTAAAAATATTTGTTAATACTGTTTAGACTTAGGAGAAATAGGCCAAGAAGATTTTAGTCCTCACCAGTCACTAAATTTAAAATTGGATTAAAAAAAAAAAAAACACTTTAACCGAATGAGAAGTTTTTATTTTGTTTTGTTTTTTGAAGCATCAAGAAAAAAAAAAAATGAGGTGCTTTGTTCCTATCAAGTAGGGCATTATTGAAAGATGGTACAATACAAAATAAACCTCTGGCATTTTCCTGGTGAATTCAGGTTGTGAAAACAAAGTCACAAAGGATGGTCAAGTTGCTGAGTACAAACACCTCCCTGGCAGGCTAAGATGAGACACACCTGTGTTGTCTGACCATTTTCTTTAAATTATGAATAGAAAGGCCTTTGAAAAAGAAGGAGGTTCTTTATCCTTGCTAATTTTTTTTTTTGCCATATTTTCAGTATTGAAAATTTCAGGAAAACACAAAAGTGGAAAGAATCATATGATGAACTTCTCTGTATCCATCACTCAACTGCAGCATTAAATTCATGGTTGTTCTTGATTCATCTAAACATCCATCCACTTATCCCTTCCCCATATTGTCTTAAAGGGAAATATAGCATATTAATTCATCTATAAATATTTATAAGGTGTCTGTAAAAGATTGAAGCTCTTTTTTTAACATAAGCACAATTCATTATCACAACTGAACAAAAATAACAAGAATCTCAAATGTCAGCAAACATCCAGTCTATGTTCATATTTTTCTAACTTAAAAATTTTATTTTATTTTTGAATCAGAATCCATCCAAATTAGAACCAAACATTATGATACATCTCTTATATGTCTTTTAATTTATAGAACCCTCTTGTGCATATATATTTATTTTGCCTTTGCAATGATCTGTTGAATAATCTGAATTGCTTTTATAGCCTATGTTTTGCTTATTGCATCCCTGTGGTGTCATTTAACATGCTCACCTGTCCATAAATAGATAGTTATGTCCTAGAGGCTTCATCAGATTCAGGTTCATATGGTATTGTGAACTTCCTTCAGGAGGTACAAATGTCTGGCAGTCTCTCTGTTTTTATTGAAAGTTATTGCCTAGATACATTAATTTAGTAAGATTGCAAATTTATGATATTCTATCATTTATTTATAATTTAGTAACTGGAAAGAGAAACTCCCTTTATTAAATATTTAATTATCTCTACATGGAATTCTTTTTTTTTTTTACTTTTGAGGTGGAGTCTCTCTCTTGTCACCCAGGTTGGAGTAGTGCAGTGGCACGCTCACAGCCCCACCACAGCCTCAACCTGACGGGCTTAGATGATCCTTCCGCCTCAGCCTTCCAAGTAACTGGAATTACAGATGCATGCCACCACACCCGGCTAGTTTTTGTGATTTACTGTAGAGACGAGATCTCATGAAGCTCAGGTTGGTCTTGAGTATCGGGCCCAGGCAATCCTCTCGCCTCACCTCGGCCTCCCAAAGTGCTGCGATTACAGGCTGAGCCACTGCACTTGGCCTCTACACAGAATTCTTAAAGACAGGATAAATATTTTGTTTTGTTTTTTTAGTATCTAAAATAATGAGTTTGTCTCTACATCTTTGTAAAGTAACCAATAAACAATTTTGGTTTTCCCCTATTATTATGAATGCATGCATTTAAACATATAAACATATTTCAAAACATTGAAATTATTAATCTTGTTTTGAGATTCAAATTGTCTCATCTTTGGGCTACTGATACTCTCTAAACAGCATGATCCTCATAGCAACAGCTAGCTTCCCTCCTTTTTGATATGACAAACTTTTACAGATTTTTCCTGTTTACTTCCTGCCTTAGACATGAAATCAACTATCATCCCAAGGATGCTTGGTTTCTTTTGCTGGGAAATCGTAACTAGGGACCATCATCTATTTGCTATGGAAGCTCATTGCCACTGGTTTGGTCACTGTTCCTAGGCCTCTTTGGTAGACAGAGATAGAATGCATAAATTTTTATGATAAAATGCATAACAAGTTCATATCAATAACCCCACTTCCAATTATCTACCATTTTAAATTAATTTTATTTATTTTATATTTGTATCTTCTTTCCACACCTCCAAATTTTAATTCATCTCTAAATTAACATATGCATTTATTTTTCAATACATACAATAAAGATAATAACAATACCAATAGAATCTCCAACTGTAGTATTACTGAAAACAGTTAAGATCTCCCTTTGCAGTTTTTTTTCATTTTTGTGAATTTTTTTTAAATTGCCCTTAAGGTATTCAGCTAATGAGTGCAGTCAATTTACTGTGTTTTAAAGCAACTGGGGAGAGATAATTTCTCTTTAGAGGTTGTGCCATCATCTGAGTACACATTTCAGTTCAACGTTTTTTTTAATTTTTTAATTTTAGAATTGCCTTTTAATGTCATTTTATTTTCCAATTTATGAAACAAGGGGTTTTTTTGTTTGTTTTTCAAAAAACCAAAAAGCAGAAACCTCTTTCTTTTTCCCTTTAATCTTTTTCCATACTTTTCACTTTAGGTAACTGGGTTAGATTCTAAATTCCTGAATTGGCCACACCAAAATTTTTAGTGATACATGCTCTTCCAGACCTTCCTCACTAAGAGCTTCAAGCTTATCCCTGTTCCCTGCCTCCTGCTGTCCCACCTTTCTTAAACATGAGTGGGTCTTATAACTTGGAAAAAAAAAAGGAATGTGGCAAAAGTGACACTGTATGACTTCTGAGACAAGTCATACAAGGAGTACTGCTTGTCCAGCCTCTCCCCAGACAGACACCTGTGGAACCTTAGACCAATGTGTAAGAAGTAGAGCTACTTGCAACCCTCCATCTGGAGAGGCCATGTGGAGAGACCACCCAGAGAGACAGATGTCCAGGAAACCCAACCCTTTCAGGCCCAACCCCCAGCTGTTCCTGACACAGGTCATGTGAGTAAGCAGGCTTCCTGATGACTCCAGCCTCAGCCTGACTGCAGGCCCATGAGAAACCCTGAGTCAGAGCCACCCAGCTGAGCCCAGACAATCCTTAGACTATGAGAGGCAATAATAAAATGGCACTGACATTTTAAGTCATTACTTTTGTTCAACATAAATAGATAACTGAAACAATAGCCATTTTTTAAACTATCATGGTTTTGCTTAACTTTCCTTTCAAAGAAAATGTAAATTTGATACAAATCTGCATCTCCTTCCCTCTGTAGATAGGCATCAATATAACACACCATTTTCTCCATCTTACTTTTTCCACCTTAAAAGTGTATCTGGACTTTAATTCAAGATAGTCTATAAACATAGTCCTCATTCCCTTTCAGAGCTGCATAGTAGTCATTTGTGTAAACATTCCTTTGTTTATCCAACCTGTGCTCTTTTGATAGACATTTGGGATGACTCATATTTGGTTTATTTGCTGTTTTTGTTTGTTTGTTTTTCTATGCACATATTGCTATAATGACTCGTGCTCCTGGGTAATCTTTTGATTGTTGTTAATGTCACTTGTTCCCATGGGGTGAGGCTAATGTCTCTAGAGGTCAAATGAGTAAATTCATATAAAGCTCTTGGAGCCCGGTCTATTCCATAGTGGTAAGCACTCAACACACATTTGCCAAGATATCACCAAGGAAGACCCTTCTGTGTGGGTGGGAATGAGTCAGCAAGGAGCATGGTTCCCCTTGCCACACATTCTCATACCACTGGAGATGCAGACCCTAGGATTAGGAAGCACAGATGGTTTGGGAAACACATGCTCTTTGAAACCCTTGCTCTTCCCTCCCCCTGAAACTATTTCTTTTCATGAACTCCCCCCTCCCCGCTTTCTTCTCTAAATCCTACACTTCATTTGAGATTCAGAACAAACATTTCTTTTTAGGGAAGCCCTCTATGACACCCCCCCCAACCCTCAAACAGGGTCAGAATCCTCTGCTACTTAAGGTCCTGGAATATTGTTCTTCTTCTCTCAAGGCACTGACTTATGTTTGTAGTTTAAATATCTATAGGTGGCATTACTTGATAGAGTCCCTCTTCCCTCCTAGACAGCAAGTTCCAAGGCTATCTTTGCCCACTGTTGGAAGCCCAGCATTCAACCCTGTGTTTGGTCAAGGCAAAGAAGAAATGCAGAGGAAGCCGGGCTCGGTGGCTCAGCTTGTAATCCCACGCCTTTGGGAGGCTGAGGTGAGTGGATTGCCTGAGCCCGCGGGTTTGAGACCCGCCTGGGCAGCGAGACCTCATCTCTACAATAAATCAGCCGGGCATGGTAGTGCATGCCTGTAATTCCGGCTGCTCGGAAGACTGAGGTGGAAGGATCGCCGGAGCCCAGGAGGCGAGGCTGCGGTGGCCAGGAGCGGCCACTGCACTCCAGTCTGGGTGACAGAGTGAGACTCAACTCAAAAAAAAAAAAAAGAAATGCAGAGGAGACAGACCTTCCCTGGCCCCTAGAATCAGTCTTGCAAGGCTACACAGAGCTCACCTGAGGCCAGATTCGCAGAGGTGCAGGGAGCAACTTCAAGCCTGAGACATTTAGCCATCTACCGTGAGTTGCCGCCTCATTAGTATAAATTTTAAAAATAGCCTAATGCCAATATCATAAAGGCAATTTCCTCTTGGAAAGGACACTTACTCATTTGCTTTAAACAGTCATTAATGTTCCAAATTTCCCCTCAGAATTTCATGTCAATGATCCTATGGGGAATTTGAAAGTAAAACCAGAAAAATAATGATGTGGGGAAAATGTCAGATGAGAACCGTGAATGCATTATAGACCTTCGACTAATATTGTTGCTGTCGAAGTTCAAGGATTAAGTAGTCATCAGTTTGCAACCTTCCACGGGAGCCCATCCCTCCCTGACAGCAGCTGGTCTCCAACTTGCCAATAATGATCGTTTCTACTGTAATTGATTGTTTCATCTAATGAGGAGATCGTCATTAAAAGTCACAAGGCTCACCTCTCATTGGTGGAGGCAGGTCCCTCTGACTTACTGTGATGAACTCCACCAGAGAAAGGGCAGGATTATTTATATGAATGAAAATAATCTACCACATTTTTATAGTGAAACATTGATAGTTATAGTCCAATAAGGGGTTGGAATCTGGAAAATGTAGGGCATAAATGTATCATTCTTATTAAAGAATGTCTTTTCAGACCCAAGTTCCTAGAATGGTTATAGCGCAAGTCTCACATTTACACAAAGAATGTTTTTGGGAAGGGACACTGTTTATCTTATTCATCTCTACATTGTCAGTGCCCATCACAGACCTGTCATGTAGTAGATGATCAATAAGTTTGCCTAATTAGTAAATGGATGGTTTATTTGCACATCCTAGGGCCTGGGCATAACTTCAGTACAGTTCCAGAAGCAGGATGCTGGTATTCAAATCCTGCCTCCGCCATTAACTAATTATAAGACTTTAGAGAGATGACTTAAGTTCTCTGTGGCTCAGTTTTATTATCTATAAAATGGGATAAATGAGTTCCTACCTCAAGGGTTATAAGGATTAAATGTGTTACTATCCATGGAGCGTTTAGAGCAGTTCCTGAGACATACAAGCTCTTCTTGTTCTTTCATGATTACAGATGTGTACATGTACTGAATACCCAACATGAACCAGGCTCTGCGCCTGGTACTTTACATGCACTGCTGACGACTTAAATTCCTTTGTGGTGGTAGGAGCAGTATAAGCAAGTCAACAATATTCCCAACAGCACATCATTTAATCCTCCCTACTTCCCTACATTGCAGAAACCATTATCCCCATCTTAAAGATTAAGAAAGAAAGAGAAGTTAGTGATATGGTCATGTAAATAATATGTACAAGGTGCAGCTAGGATCCACTCCTGGCCCATCTGATTGTTGATACCTTCTACTTCTGCTGCTGTTTCTCTAAAACATTTCTCCAACCATTTTTAACACAAGCAAGTTGTTCTATCTATAGCCCCAGCACATCAGTCCTCTTACTCTCCTCTTTTGCTGTTCCCATTGTACTCATTACTTTCTAAAATGCTATGTGATTTACTCACTATTGGTCTCTTCTGCTAGAATGTCAGTTCTACAGGCATAGGGATCATTGCCTTTTTTATTCATTGATATATTCCAAGTGCCTACAAACTGCTTAGAAAATTGTAGGCAGTCAATAAATATTGAGGAAGGGAGAAGGAGAGAGAGAAAGAGAAAGGATAGGAAATTCCCTCCTCTCCTTTGGTGCTCTTTGGTCTCTTCTCAGTGGCATGCTCCTGGGTAGCTCTGTCACTATTCATGCAGGAGTCTTGATTTCTCCTGTCACCC
Organism: Carlito syrichta; assembly: GCF_000164805.1. Taxonomy (NCBI): domain Eukaryota; kingdom Metazoa; phylum Chordata; class Mammalia; order Primates; family Tarsiidae; genus Carlito; species Carlito syrichta. The sequence continues at coordinate 140,582 of NW_007245334.1, read as the reverse complement.
AGGCTGCTGGCCCTACAAACACAGTGTGGCTAGAGATAGGGAAAGGAGAAGTCAGAGAATTCTCATCCCCAGGTAGGAAAAATTCTGGGACAAAGGGATGGGAGGGATAGTGGGATAGGTGCAGTTTAAGAGCTTTCTGCATAATGAAAGAGATAAGACATGATGAGTCCTTAGTTCAATTCTCCTCACATATTAATTTTAACATTTGTTGATTTGGGAATTAGCATTTGATACTAGAATCTGTGTCACTATCCCTGGCTGGTGACTATAAAAGTTCCATGCCTCCTTTATTGGGAAAGTTACTTGAAATATGCCTTCATGCTTAGCAGGATAAAATATGTTATCCGATTAATTTAGATCAATTAATTGATTGTTTTTGTAATTACGGGATTACTCACCTAACAATCAGAAGATTACTTTGAGGTAATAAAAACACCCTAAACAATGAAATCCATTCAATTTCTGTGTGGAATGTGCATTTCTCTCTCTCTCATAAATCTCAATCTTGTATTTTATAGTACTGAATAAATAGAAGCAATCATACATGCTGTATGATTTTGCTGCAAGAATGTCCACACAATCTTCAACAGCACTGCCTGGCAAAGCGGCAGTTGATGATTACCGATCTTCAAAAAGCGCTCGGAAAGCAAGTTTTGTCATTGAAAATGTTTTATAAAGGCATAATTTATTTTACCTTTAGTCACGTTTTCTTCCTTATTTAAAGTTATGCCACTACTGATGGCAGACTTAGTGCCTGCATGCAGACATGTGAATATGCAAGTGGAAAGTCAGAGAGGATCATTTATAGAGACTTGCCCTAGGTCCCTTGTATGCCCACTGAGAGATGTTGTGGCAAGATGTGAGGTGCTAAATCACTCCCTTTCTTTGTAAAAGTCCCATTTCTATGACTACTCAGTCATAGAAATATTGAGGAATATGGACATTTTTGAGCACCTCTAAAAGGCAAACATTGGCTATCATGTTGTAATGACACCTATACCATTAAATGAAGTGCAAAATCTTTCTAGAAAACTCCTACCCATCATTTAAAAGCTACCTCAAATGCCATTCGCTCCTCTATGCTCTCATCTAGCTTTTTCTTTTCTAGAAGTTATCACATTATATACTAATCATTTCTTCCCATGCATTTTCTCTGAGTTGCTCAAGGACTGGACTTACGGTTCATTCAAACTTTTTTGTTTTGCCCTCCTTCTGTAAACATCTCTAAGCATTGGAATGAAATAGGTTTTTCTGTCTTTTAGTTCCTGGTTTGAATGTCAATTTCACAACTTATTAGTTGTGTGACCTTGAATGAGAAACTTACTTCTAGAGACAAATTCCTCATCTATGTAACAGGAATAATGGTGGCACATGCATAGCGGGGTTGTGTTGTATATAAAAAGAGAGGCTAGCCAGGCTTGGTGGCTCAGCCTGTAATCCTGCACCTTTGGGAGGCTGAGGTGAGTGGATTGCCTGGCCTCGCGGGTTCGAGACCCGCCCGGGCAACTTGGCGAGACCTCATCTCTACAATAAATCAAAAAATTAGCTGGGCGTGGTAGCGCGCGCCTGTAGTTCCAGCTACTTGGAAGGTTGAGGCGGAAGGATCGCCAGAGCCCAGCAGGTCGAGGCTGCAGTGGCCGGGAGCAGCCACTGCACTCCAGCCTGGGCGACTGAGTGAGACTCCAACTCAAAAAAATAAAAAATAAAATAAAATAAATAAAAAGAGAGGCTAGAGGTAAAGCTCCTGGCATAATTAGTCTTCCTAAAATAAACACGCACAGAAGTGCACACACATGCATACATACACACACACAACTATACATGTATGGATGAATACATGCACTCATATATAAACATAGGTGTGCATTGTACATATAGTCGTGTATGTGTGTATGCCAGCAAATATGTGCATATGTCTAAAACTTCATACATATGTATACCTATGCATTTATATATAAATGTACATACGTATGCATATTTGCATGCATGTTGCATGCATTTATAATTATAGGTATGTGCACAAATTCATGTATGCATGAATTTATATATAAACATAGAAGTGTGTATGTATGCATATCCATGCATGTGTGCATGTGTGCATTTATATATAACGATGTGTGTATGCATATACTAAAATGTGTGTGCATTTATTTAAATAAACATAACTCTGTATCTCTGTGTATGTGTATGTATTTTGTCATTGTTATATTTATCATCCTTAGAGGCAACCGGAGCCCAGAGTATCAGTTCCACTGGGCTGTATATACAGAGTCCATGGATTTACGTTTCCAAAGAGAGTAAGCATGTTGAGCTACAAAAGAGCTTCCTGTCAACAGGCAGAATCAGGAGGGCCAGACTTGGATGGCCATGGAGAGCAGGGCTGGATAGAAACTTGTGAGAGGAAACATTCTCCCAGTCCAGAGACATGGTCAGAAAAAGGTGGGTACCCACAGTGGAGGTGATGGAGAGTGGGACGAGAGAAGCAAAAAAGGAAGCAAGGCAAGCTACAAGACAGAAATCCAGGGTTTTCGGTGCAGCAAAACTTAGCCTCAATCTGACCAATACACTTGGTTGATCTCAAAAGGCCTCACAATTGCATTGAGGCTCACACAGCTAATCAGTCCTCTAGGGAGTCTCGCTTATTCTCTCTCCTTTAGGCCATGTTTTCTGCCCACCCAGGAATGCTTTTAAAGTCTGTGCTCATGCCATTGATAGCAAGAATCACATTGTTCTTTCATTGTCCCCTGTGCAAAGTTTGAGTTTCAGGAGTGCAGAGATTATGAGCTAGTCCCTGTTAAGTTTCCAGGAGATATTTGGTAGTGGGTGGTAGTGATGGCAGTGGTGATGACTGTGATGATTAAAGGTCTAAACTCCTACAAGTGAACTACAGGGATAAACACAAATGTTCATAACTTTGCTTTTGAACTTCAACCTCTCTTAACTCTCCCTTGCTCTACGATGACCTCACTGAGCTTCCTCAGATACACCAGGCACTGTCCATCTTCAGGACCTTTGTAGGAACCATTACCTCAGCTTGGCACATTCCTCCTTCCTTTGCCTCTTCCAAGAATTAGCTCAATTTTTCATTTCACAATGAGGCCTTCCCCTCCCACCTTTTGTAAGTTACAGTGATTCCTCGTCAACTGAATCCACCTTGATTTTTCTTCACAGCCTTTGACAACTCCACACACAAACAAGCACACATGTGTAGGGAGGAGAGAGGTTAAATCCAAGGTCCTTGAAGGAACTGGCCTTAGGCCCCTAACTTGTGTGCAAAGCTGATCCTTAGCACATCCTTCTTTAACCAAAATTAAGCCTGTTTCTGGCAACAATGCCCAAGACCCAGGCTTCCCAGTGTCTACTTACTATTGCATTCTTTGTAACACATTTCTTTTTATTCTGAAACAAAATACAGTAATGTATTTTATCAGTCTAAAACACGTGTCTTACATTCAGAAAGAACAGCATTTTCCCTTTCCCCAATAGTCATCTGTGGTGTTAAACTGCATATAATTAAATTAAAAGCATCCATGAACTATCTGGAATATAATGCTTTGAACAAACCTCAAATTATTGTAATTAAAGCTGTTGCGACCTCACAGTATAATGAGTGGTCAACAAATAGTACCCAGCAAAGTGATAGTCTACTATTAGGGACACTGCTCTCCACAGTAGGGAATTCACATGGGAGATCCAGAATGGAAAAAGGAAAGACACTACAAAGGGGGCAACACCCCAGAGCATTTTGGTGCAGAATTTCAACTCACTACTATTCCCATGGGATTTCCTTTTGAGGTGATGGGCTCTAATGAAAGCAGCTTGTTTCTGAACATGGAAACAGTACCTACTATTTAACGGGTGCTTTCCAAGTTCCAGGCATTGTTCTAAGCACTTGACACACACTGCTAGTTCGTTTAATCCTCCACAACCACCTATAGAAGTGTGTACCATTATTGTCTCCATTATGTAAGGAAACTGAGGCACAGAATAAGAGGCAAGTCAGCAGTCTCTGGTCCTGTAACTAGGCTAGGGCAGAGCTGTGACGTGGATGTCCACACACGGCCCTCAGTCAGAACTTACTCCATTCTCCTCCCAAGATCTTATTGCAACCCGGTTCTTACAGACCATGCAATGCCCCGTAGGACCCCACTGGGCATTCAGATGGGACACAAAGGTGCTTTCACCAGAGCCTGGGCTGTAAATGAAAAGAAAATAAATGAATGAGATATTTGCTAGATGAGCCTTCTGGGCCAGGATGAAGGATAGGAAAAACCCAAGTGTTTTTCCTACTCTCACATACCACTCAACACAAAACTTCTGACATCAGGTACATGTGGGGTTTCCCCCCCACACACATCAAGTAATTATTCAATTGACAATAGCTAGGTGTCTTCTTTCTTTTTCTTTTTTGAGTTGGAGTCTCACTCTGTCACCCAGACTGGAGTGCAGTGGCCGCTACAGCCTCGACCTGCTGGGCTCCGGCGATCCTTCCACCTCAGCCTTCTGAGTAGCTGGAATTACAGGCATGTACTACCACGCCTGGTTGATTTTTTTATTTATTGTAGGGATGAGGTCTAGCTGCCCAGGCGGGTCTCGAACCCACGGGCTCAGGCAATCCACTCACCTCAGCCTCCCAAAGGCGCGGGAACGGGATGTCTTCTTATTCATTCTGACACTATCTTCCTAAAGACAGTGACAGAAGCTATAGGTTAAGGGCTCACACAAGATGATCCCCTACTTCAGATGCTAGTTTCTTTTTTTTTTTTTTGAGTTGGAGTCTCACTCTGTTACCCAGACTGGAGTGCTGCAGTGGCCATTCCCAGCCACTGCAACCTCGACCTGCTGGGCACCAGTGATCCTTCGGCCTCAGCCTTCCAAGTAGCTGGAACTACAGGCATGCGTTACCACGCCCGGCTAATTTTTTATTTATTGTAGAGATGAGGTCTCACCAAGTTGCCCAGGCGGGTCTCGAACCCATGGGCTCAAGCAATCCACTCACCTCAGCCTCCCAAAGCGCTGGGCTTAGAGGCTGAGCCACCAAGCCTGGCTAGATGCTAGTTTCAAGGCCCAGGTTGTGACCTGTGTTCTGACTGACAAGCTGTACATCAGAATTCTCACAACCCCCTCTTCAGATTTGATTAATTTGCCACAGATGCTCACGGAACCACTCAGGGAAACATTTGTGTTTATCCATTTATTATAAAGGATAATAAAGATAATATAGGTGAATAGTCATAAGAAGAGATGCGAGGGGCACTCATGTGGAAAAGGGCATGAAGCTCTAATGCCCTCTCCAGGCACACCACCTGCTAGACACCTCCATGGGTTTAGCAATCAGGCAGCTCTTTTGGGTTATTGTGGAGAATTCATCACATAAACATGATTGATTAAATAATTGGCCATTAGTGGTCAACTCAACCTTCAGCCCCTCTCTCCTCCTTGGAGGCAGGGTGGTGTTGCAAGTTCCAATCTTCAAACCACATTTTTGCTTTCCCTAGAAATCAGACCCCATATGGAAGCTATCCAGAAGTCTACCAGAGTCAACTAATTAGAACCAAAAAAAAAAAAAAAAATGCTCTTATCACCTAGGAAATTCCAAGAGAGTTAGAAGCTCTGTGCTGGATGTTCCTATCACTCAGGAAATGACAAAGGTCTTAGAAGCTGTGAGCCAGGAACTGGGGTCAAAGACCAAATTAAAACTTGGGGCAGAGACTAAATATGTGTTTCTTATTCTATTATAATATCACAATCAGGCACTTTGGCATATTCACTGTCACATTGTAGGCTTCATGAGGGCAGGGATCAAGACTGTTTTGTATAGTTAGACCCCAGAGCCTAGTACAACAGCCAGTATTTAAGTAGGAACTCAAGTATGTGTTGAATGGATGGGTCTCTACAGTGATTCTGTGAGACAGGTAAGATTATCTCCACTGCATAGAAGATAAAACCAACTATCAGAGAGGACAAAAAACTTGTTCAAGGTCCCACAGTCAATTAGTGCAGAGCTGACATTTGTAACCAGGGTTGATTAAACTTCAAGGTGTATGTTTTCTCCAATATGGCACAGGTGGTGGCGGTCATGGGAGTGAGAGCAGCATCAAGCTGTCTAAACTCAAAAGTTTGGTTTCAGTTTATTTCAGTGTTGAAGGCTTCAAAGTCTGGGTCTCACAGGCTCTATGATGTGATGGAGAGAGACATGCAAAGACAGTCAGGGGTCTGTATGGCCAAAGATACAAGGTGAGTGGCCACAAGCAGTCTCCAGGAAGCTGACACTTTTTTTTGAAGCCTTTTATCTTAACCCCAAGTAGCTCAGAGTGCTATCTACAGAAAAGCACTTTCTGCACTTAAAAAGACCCCACGAGCTAATACCACTTCTGAGTCCTTTGATGCATAGAAGACACGACATCAGTCAGTAAGGTTTTAGTATCTGCATCTTAAGAGGCACACGGCCCCCAGCTGGATGCAGGGGGTCAAAAACAAGGCTTGGCAGCCTCAGAGATACTGCAGTTCTGATCCTGGGAAGAGCAAAGGCACGGCTCTGAAGCCCAAACCCATCTGCATCGCTGATCGCCAAGAACAACACCCTTATATTTTGATTACCCAGAGCCCTTCAATCAAATCTTCCCTGCTAGAATAATGTCTCTCCCAGTTTCAGTTTCAAAACGTCAGGGAACATCAGCTGAACACATCAGTTTCCAACTTACATTAGCACACATTTACCTATATGTCTCACAGGTGTGTGAAGCTCTTTAGAACTAAAAATGCCCCAAACCACCACCACCACCACCGCGTGCTTCTGAGACAGAGAGACCTACATCTCCTCTGGAGACCTAGCTGAGTTTTCATTTCACCACTGCAAGACCTGGAGCAAATTACTTTGTAGGACTCTTCTATAAGATGGAAGAAAATAAACAGCTACCTTTAAAGATGGTTGTATTATTTATTAAATCATTCATTTATTTGACTCCCTGATAGGAAAAGTTAATACTTCCCTCTATGTTTTGAAATCTACTCTTTGTCACTTTCTCAAGAGCTTGATACCATCATCTATCCCTTCTCTCCCATGTTTGTTTATGTTCTGCCTCAAAAGGAAGGAAGGAAGAAAAGAAAAAGGAAAGACTGGATGGATGGGAGGATGGAGGGAGGGAAGGAGGGAAGGAAGGAGGGAGGAAGGAAGGAAGAAATAAAACTTTTGTTGTTGTCTATATGTCCTTACTTCACTATCTGTCTCCTTAGCAGCCAAACTTCTTAGAAGACGTGTCTGTAACTGTTATCTCCATTCCTTTCCCTCCCAACTGGCTTCCTCCACCAACACAGGTCATATAAAATTACATTCTTTGTGTCACTAGATCCAGAGAATAATTTCAAGTCTTATCTTTCAACTTTCAGTTTTACTGTCTCCTTGTCTCCTCTCTTCTTACTGAAACGATCTCTTGTCTCATCTCTTTCCACTCACACCACCTCACATGGCTATCCTATCTCTGTGGCTGCTCCCTCCCTAGTCTCATTTTTAGGATCATTCACCTCTTCTAGCAACTGAATTTGGAAATCCTCAAGGAGTATTGCTTTCCACTCTTCTCACTTATTCTTTTCCTAGGGAGAAGTTTCAAATAGAATGAAAATTTCAATTATTGTAAATATCTGAATGACTTTCTCGTACAGCTCTACTGGACTTCCAGATTCAGCAAAATAGCTGTACAGACACTGGAAAAGTAGTTACTCTCTGAGAGCATGATTCCTCAAAGAGAGGCCATCTGCCAGTTTCTACAGGTGGTCTGTTGGCACAATGACTATTAGGAGATAAAGAAAAGATGCTAGAAGAAGCAGTGTAAATACATTTAGTCAAAAGGTGGAATAATTTTATGTAATTTGCTCATCTACCAAAGAATAACGTCCCTCCTAACATGGTCCCACCCCAAGGCTGTTAGGACCTACTAATATCTCTCTTTCAAATGTATATAGCCCAGTATCTTTTTCAGAATTTCCATAATACTTGAAAGGTACCTCAAACTCAACAGGTCCCAACCAAAGTCATGATCATCTTCCCTAAACCTGGCCCTTTCTGGCACTCTCATGCTCATTCAGTTCAGTGGTATAAGGCAAAACCCTCCTCTTGATACTTCCCTTACCCTAAATCTATACCTCTAGTTCTCATAGACTTTATCTACTAACCATTCCACACATATCTCTCCATCTCCTTACTTGAATGCAAGACACCACGACAGCTCCTTTGGAACACTGCCATAACCTACAAACTGGTCTCCTTGCTACCATTCTTTCCCATTTTCTGGACACTGTAGTTTGGGGCCCTTTAGATGGAAAAAAGTATACCTTTCTGCATTAACCACTAACTGAAATTTAGCATGTTCTTTAACTATGGATGTAGGCAACAAATCACAGTAGTATTAGCAGTTCCTGCATTTGTCATTAATTATAGAAACAAATGCTATTATATTACATTTCAGTTGTTGAAAATACATGAAATATGATTTATGCTCATCACTACTTCAAAATTATGACAGTTATTAAACCTGCCACCAAAGCCTGTTATTTAAGGCACCAAGAAAGAAGTATATACACAGTGGTATGGTGGTAAATGTTTAACAACTAGCTCTTGGAAAGAAAAGTCCTAATTTTAATGTTTTCTAATTTCCATGGTGTAAACATTCCCAACATGGTTGCATTCACACTATCAATTTGGCGTCACTGAACAGAATTTGAAGAGATTCATGTGGTAAGAAGAGTCAGTTCCAGCATGCCTATACACATCTATTACTCTATCACAAATGTTTTATTACCATAATGACATAATATAAACATGGTATAGTATAAGTGGGTTGCATCATAATTTTAAATATTTTGGTCTATGCGTTTGAACACAGTATCTGAGATGGGGTATAGACGTCTCAGTGACTGAAAGGAGGGTCCATTCCACACTCACACAAAAGTTGAAAACCATTGCTGCTCTCTGAATAATAATTACACAGAGAAATCTAATAAAAACTGTCACTGCCATATCCTGATACCTATCGCCATCTCCCCTGACACCACTTGCCCTGAATCCCATTCATGGCTTCCCACTGCTCTTAGGATAAAACCAAAATCCTCCCCCTGACCTACAAGGCTCTACATGGCTGGGCTTCTTTTATCTCCTCTCTTCTGCTTCATGTTCTTTACACCCAGAGCCCACAACTGACTAAACAGTTGAGAGCACTTCCCACCCTTCTTACTTGAGAATCTTCTCTGTGGATCGATCCTGAGACCAGCTATGGGAGCTGAGAATCATGTCTCAGGGTCTCAGAGTTTCTGGCTAATGCCACAGCCTGGTGTAAGCCAATTGCCCCATCCATGGCCACACAACTTACACTGCCACAGAAAAGCACCCTTGTCACCTTAGATGGCTCTCATTCCAGCTCACAACAGAACTTTTAATGGACCCTCCCCAAATACTTTAAGATCCTCTTAAAATGAGGATTCTTGAGGAGATAATTAAAGTTCCGAGGGATTAGTGGACACTTTCCAGAGCTTTGCCCGTAGCTGTACAGCTTCCTTACAGACAGATCCTCTCATTGCCTCTTGTTTGGCAAACATTTGTTTCCTCCCTGACTCCAGCAAAGAAAAAGGACAGACTTTGCCTACTGATCTCCTGTCCCAGGCCCTCACTCATTCCATATCTGCTTATTGTAGGTGATCCTTTAGCTGATTGTGCATGTTACTGCATACAGATTCAAAAGATTGTCTTTGCATAATGTTTCATTTAAAAAATAGGCACCATGTCCTCAGCTTGAAGTGGGAAGGGTTTCCTCCTTCAATCAATGACAGAGAGTTGTCAGCAACTAAGTAATTCCTAATCACTGTTGGCAAACCTGAGGCCGTGCTGAGATACTGGACAATGGCAGGCTTCCTCTTTGAGGGACGCTGTCCATAATAGATGGGTTTATAGAGAATGAACTGAGATGTCTTAAAAGCAAGTCTATGTATCAGTTAATCACAAGGCTGTCCCTTTTTTTCTTAACAGGCACCTTATGTATCATGAGAAAGCCGTAAATTGTGCTAATCCACTTCTTTTACTGCTGTCCAGAAAGAATTATTTTTGTTAATGGGGTGGTAAATCAGGAGACTTGTTAGTGAAACGGCTTAGAAAATGGGTCTTGAAAATGAAAGCTATAATATTTGTCAGATTTCCAAATTCCCTCTTGGGAACAAAGATGGTAACCATAACATATTTGCTAAATCCCATCACTTTAATACATTTATGTTGCTTGAGATATGGAATGCTAAGGAAGGTACATACATAAATCAAAGGTAAAAACATAAAACCAAATCCAAAGATATATATTATGGTTGTAAATTCAGACCTGATTTCAGGGTTAGTATTCTGATAGATTTGAGTGTCATCTCTTAAAGAAGCTGCTCAACCTCCTTTATAATCCCCAAGTGAATTCTTAATGATAATGTGATCTCACCACTCTTCCTTTCCAAGATCTCCAAGTGAAATGACCTCAAAGCATTCTCTTCTAGAAGAAACTCACTGGTTTTCTGCACAGTACAGGGCAAGGCTAAACCGCTCTCCCTTCATATATTGTGATCCCTTTCTGGGGGCAAATAATTTAAAAGGTGCTCAAACTCACTCATGATCAGAGAAATGCACTGGATAACAATAATAATAACTTGACAAATGGTTTAAAATTTGATAACACCAAGTATTGATGATGATATAGGGAAACAGATATTTTCATACAGTACTGGTGGAGGATGTAATTTGACACAGCCACTTTGGAACAATAATTTGGCAGGATCTTTAAAAACTACATATATGTATATACCTACACAGGTATATAAATATATACAGTATACATATGAACATATATGGCTATACACATGCATCAGTTATGACATGTATGCTCATACACTTACACATATCAATAGATATATACTTACTCTTGCATCTACCTAGAAAAATCACTCTAAAATGTGAGCATTGGGGCAGGTATTGATGCTTTCTACAGGAACATTTTTAATAGTGAAACAACAGGAAAAAAGGTTAAAATTAATCAACGTAGGCAGACCCACACCATGAATGTGATATAGCAGTTAAAATGAATGAGGTATTTCCAAGTTTACTAATGTGAAAAGATGTCTAAAATGAGTGAGTGAAACAATAATGCCCTTGACTTCTAAGAGTGAGGGGAGGAGACATATTTAAAAGGTAGTAGAGGCATATAGACCAATGGAATAGAATTGAGATTCCAGAAGCAAAACCTAAATTTCTCAACCAACTCATCTTCGACAAAGCCTCCACCACCTACCACTGGGGAGAGGAAAACCTATTCAGTAAATGGTGCTGGGAAAACTGGCTGACCACATGCAGAAGATTGAAACAGGACCCCTA
>NW_007245334.1:112416-129126 GCF_000164805.1 Carlito syrichta | reverse complement strand
CAAGCTTCGGCAAAGCCAAAGAAACCATCAAGAGAGCAGGGAGACAGCCCACAGACTGGGAAAAAGTATTTGCCAACTCCAGGTCTGACAAAGCCTTAACATCTTGGATCTACAAGGAACTCAAATGTGCTGAAAAGAAAAAAACAAACAACCCCGTTAAAAAACGGGCAAAAGATATGAACAGACACTTCTCAAAGGAAGACATCCGAGCAGCCAACAGACACATGAAAAAATGTTCAACCTCACTAATTATCGGGGAGATGTAAATTAAAACCACACTGAGATACTACATAACCCCAGTCAGAATGGCAATTATCAATGACTCAAAAAATGACAGTTGCTAGAGAGGGTGTGGCGAAAAGGGAACACTTCTACACTGTTGGTGGGAGTGCAAACTAGCGCAACCTCTGTGGATAACAGTATGGCAATTCCTAAAAGCTTTAAATATTGACCTCCCATATGACCCTGCAATCCCCCTACTGGAAATATACCCTGAAGAACTCAAATCACTCTATAAAAAAGATACCTGCACACGTATGTTTATCACAGTGTTGTTCACAATAGCAAAAACCTGGAAGCAACCATGCTATCCATCAAAAGAGGACTGGATTAAAAAAATGTGGTACATATACATGATGAAATGCTACACAGTCATAAAAAAGAACAAAATCATGAATCTTGCAGCAACCTGGATGGAACTAGAGTCTATAATACTGAGTGATCTCTCACAGAAACAAAGATCTGAGTATCACATGTTCTCACTCATATAGTGGACCTTGAACATCCAACGTAATACTATAAGAAAATGACTGACAGTGGTGAGAAAGTATGGGGGTGGGAGGGGAAGGGAGATGGGATTAACGGTAGTAAATATCTGTCTGGGGATGGGGAGACACCTCTTATCAACAAGGGTGACTGAACGGAGCATATTTGTATACCTAACCCTTAACTGTACCCCACAATATCATTTAAAAAATTTGATTAAAATAAAAAAAAGATAACTCACAATAAAAATAAATAAATAAAAAGGTGACATTAAAAAATAAAAGTAATAAAAATAAAAATAGAAGGTAGTAGAAACTTCATCTGTGATTATTTAATTTTTATTTGCCCTCTGGCTCAAATTCCTGGCTTAAAATCTCAGTTGTGCTGCTCATTTGCTGAGTGAGTTTGGGCAGATTGTTTAACTCCTTTGTGCTGTGATTTTCTTGTATATAAAGTGGGGGCAAGCATTCTTATCTTGTGTAAAAGTGCCTAATAGTAGTGGCAAATAGTAGGTGCTCACCAAGTATCAGAAGCCTTTTCAACATCATCTTACAAAAAAATTAATAATAATTTTTATACTCTCAAAGATAGAGAAAGAACCTTCTTTCTGGTGGCTTTCCCTCATGCTCCTAATACTTGCCTTTTCAATTTGTGTTCATAAGCTCTCCCTTCTTCCCCTTCTTGTCAATCCCTCTTATTTCATCTTTGACTTGTCTGCTGCAAGGATTCAGCTCTGATAGAATTGTGGAGAAGCATAAGGCATTCAGTGACAATTTTTGACTAAGTGTCTCCACAAAATCAAATGATATTATATCTATAATTCCCTGGAAAGTAGACAGAGAGATATCAAAGGCTGTTAGATCTTGCTTAACAGAAATATAGGGAGAGGGAGATCCCAGGAAATGAGTTCCATTATTTCAAAAAGAACAAAAGGAAATTATTTCATGCATGCCATAATTTAGCAGTTCTAAGAAAAAATAGGAAAAGTAGAAAGAAGGGGTTTTTGGAATCACCCCATTCACTTCATTTTGCAAATGAAGAAAAACGCAGAAAGGTCAGAGGGTTTGCCCAGGGTCACAAAGCTAGTTAGCTGGAGACCAAAGCAGGACCCTAGGACTTTTGACTATACCATTCCTCTCCTCGCCATTTTGCCCCTTGCCCAGAGCTTAGTAAGAATTGCATTTGAGAGATACTGTAATTGGGGGATATTTTGGCTTCACTTAATAAGTTGAACTTGGATAATAAGCAATTCCCTTTGATCATTTTAAGAAAAAGAACACACAGTTTGGAAATAACCCAAAGTATTGTTGAGAGCTGTCTAAAGTTTGGAGGACCCTAAATGAAATTTGTTAGAAATCCCCAAGAATTATGCCTATGGATCTAATTGTAAATATTTAGCCTTTTTAGCAGTTTTCTTCCAAATACAAAATGCTCCATTACAGCATTTGGGGAGTAGAATTTGGGAATTAACTCTTCCTTTCACCCTTTATAAGAAACATGTTGTATCTTTTTTTCTGCCATCTTGCCTTTGCTTGAGCAATTAGTCTTAAATCCACAAGGAGGAATTTCCAAGATAGGGGGTCAATGTTTGCATCTTTCAGGGATTCTTGGCACCAGAGAGCAAGACATGGTACAAGGTATCATTTTTACTTAGATGGTTTTGCTCTTGATTCTTCTGTGAAGTATTATCTCCCACTCACCACTCCAACTGGGAATCATGGCCCTCTGACCCTTCTTCGTGATCTTGAATCCTCTACTTTTCTCACTCTGCCCTTCTCAGTTACTGGACCTTTCCATTATACTGCCCAGTCTATGATGCCGTCCAAACTCCTAAAGAGGAGTATTAGACTTCTTCATTCAACAAACATCCTATTTTCTTTTCCCTGGAAAAACAATCATAAAGTTCCAACTCTTCTTTGTCTTTCGGGCTAAAGAAAAAAAAAAAAAAAGACTGTTTGTTCAAAGGGATTAAAACAAATAAAAACAATTATAGCAGGTTACTTAACAATGTGGCCAACTGCTGCATTTTTATGTGGCATTTGGAACATTGGTTGTGTGGATAAATCTGGCAATGTCTGTTGTCAGTAAAAGCAATTTAAGTTTTTTGTTAAGGAAAAAAAAAGGCACAGTCCCAAATGCAAAAGCTTATATTTAGAAACTAGAAGTTACTTGTCATTTGGACTGAAAACTTTATCAGACTTGCTCTCTCAAAGATAGCTACGTCTTCTGCTGTCTCTAGTTGTCTTGGATTTCACCCTTGTGATAATGGCTACACCTACCTCTAATTATTCTTCACTGGAATACACAAGAGCATACTATTCTTTGGAAACTTCTCCTTTTACACTGTATTTCTCAGTTCCATTTTGTCCTTCTTTATGTCAGAATGAAAGCCATGTGTCTCAGTGGACCTGAAATTTCACTGTTGGAGAAACATAACCACATTGCACTCATCATTGTTCCACGTGAGTTCCAAATACAAATATGCAAACTCTCCAACTCTCCCTGCTCTGGAGGGTTTGGGAGTCATCTCTGCTCAAGAAAAAAGAAACAAAACAAAACAAAACCATTGCTCAACTGAGGTTCCACTCAGGCAATCTGAAAGTTTGGGCAGGAATTAAATGAGACCTCCCCCCAAATTTCTTTCATCCATTACCCCATTTCTCTTCATTAATTACCTCAGGAAAAAGATGTTGCAAAAAAAAAAAAAAAGCAGAGAAGAAATCAAGAATAATTTAGTTTTAAAAATTCATTTTTTTGTTTTGTTTTATAAAACCCACTTTCTTGTATTTTAAATCCTAAATCTTAAAGGTGTCTGGGTATAAATTCTGTCTTCAGTGGTAGACAGAGAAGAA
This sequence comes from Carlito syrichta, assembly GCF_000164805.1. NCBI lineage: Eukaryota > Metazoa > Chordata > Mammalia > Primates > Tarsiidae > Carlito > Carlito syrichta. The sequence goes on along the minus strand of NW_007245334.1, from coordinate 125,509 downwards.
TGGATTGTGATCCTGGATACCCTGTTGTCTAGATAAGGACTTCCTGGGTTAGAATGAAAAGGAGAAATTCAGCAGACATGTAAAAGGGAATATGCTGATGGTTTCTTACGAAGGGACAATGGCATGTCTTCTCTCTAAGCTGCATCTCCAAGTCCTGTTTGGCAAGAAAGCAACAGATTAGTCCCCCTGCATGCATTGGGAAGGGACTAAAACAGTAGAGGAAGAGAGCTGGCAGACTTGAATTACCCTTGAGTTTGGAAGGAAGAGAAGAGTGAAGACCAGATGGGTTCACTAACATCTCAGTGCATGCCAGAGTGCCTCCTACCCACGACGTGCCTTGTAAACTTGATGGAAATTAGACAGAAGCCTCGGGGATTATTGAGGCAATGAATGGACAGCTACAGTTTCCACCAACTGGTAGAAAGGGTAATCAAAGTAGAAACGCATGTACATGTTCAAAGACAAAGGTAGTTGTCTTATTTGTACACCAGAGTATATAAAGAGAACATCACTAACTTCACATACTTCCTTACTTCCTTATTTCTCTAATATACTTCAGCACACCCACAACAGCCTGGCAGAGCCCTGCCTTTCAGGTGGAATTTGGACTCTTCTAAGAATTCCTTCAACAAAAGCACTATTAGAATCAACAGACTATGAGAAGAGTTCCAAATCAGACTCTCACACTCAATTCACAAATTACATTTTTATGAAGTCTTTTTGACTTTGACTCTGACTCACAGAATGACATTCCTGCTCGTCATACTCATATTTTGGTACCTCCCATTGCAGTCCCCAATTATCTGCCATTGGCTCTGGTCCTAGCTCCATGCACGTCCCCTGAACAACATTTTGGTATTCCGCCCAAGCACACTTTTCTGGCATTTTGCTAGTTTTGGCTTCATACATCTGTTTCTCCATAGACAGCTTGAACCAGCCATGCCACTCTGCACAGCTGAGATAAGCCAATGACTGAATTTGGATGACTGTAACATGTCTAATCTTTAAATGAAAAGAAAGTCCAAAACTCACACAAATTTACAGTGACTTTGCTTTTGAGAGTCACTAATCAGATTTACAATCAAATCCCCTCTCCTTTCTACACATGGCCCCCTTCCTCTTGAGGTGTAAATCCTCTCTCCTGCCGACAGCTATCATCATGTGGTTCTACCAGAGGATACATGGAAATGGTGGCTGAGTGTGAAGGTAGAGGCTTTCACAGAGACAGACATAGTGAAAGTGAGGAACAAGTTCACACTCTTTTCTGCTACAACAAACTCTTGGAATATTCAGTGATGCTCCATGCTTTATGTTGACACTTTTCCTTTATACCTCTGCATGAGGAAAGATAAATACAGAAAGAGTATCATCCATGAATGTCTTTTAAGTAAATAGGTGTGAGTAATTCTGCTAAAAGTAGGAATGAAAATATAAACTTAGTTAAAGTGGAAAACAAAATCTGAGAAACTTTTGAACATTCATAGCCTTAGATTATTTTTCTGAATTTCTTAATATGATTTACAATAGGCAGTTCTTTTAATCCTAAACTATGCTGATGGGTCATCAATTCATAGTCTTTTCTTCTCTATTAGATAGTTACTTTGGAAAATTGTGTTCGGTCAAATAGCTTTATGACTTGCTATATACCAAGGGAATAAGGAACAGGGAGGATTTTATCAAATATTGAGTGGCTACTTTGCTATGCCCTGGGACAGGCATTTCATATAGATGGTATCTCCTAATCCACAAACTGATGTGATAAGGCATATATTAAATTCACTATTTTTCATATGGGGAAACTGAGGAAGAACTTTATGCAGGAGAACTAGGTTCCAAGCTTATGACGACCTGATGATATGAAATCTAAGCTTTTATTCTTTCTTTTTCAATCAACAGCTTTATTAAGGTATGTTTGATATGCAATAAAACTACATGTGTTTAATATATATTCAATTTATATGTCTTTTTTATAATCAATATTTTTTATTATGACATTGTGGGGTACAGTTAGGTGTTAGGTATACAAATATGCTTAATTCAGGCACCCTTGTTGATAAGAGATATCTCCCCGTCCCCAGACAGATATTTATTACCGTTAATCCCATCTCCCTTCCCCTCCCTCCCATAGTTTCCCACCACTGTCAGTCATTTTCTTATAGTATTACGTTGGATGTTAAGGTCCACTATATGAGTGAGAACATGTGATACTCAGATCTTTGTTTCTGTGAGAGGTCACTCAGTATTATAGACTCTAGTTCCATCCAGGTTGCTGCGAAATTCATGATTTTGTTATTTTTTATGACTGTATCCATATTCCATCGTGTATATGTACCATGTTTTTTTAATCCGGTCCTCTTTTGATGGACAGCAACTGCAGGCACTATGTTGTACAGAAGATCTCTAGAACTTTTTCACCTTGCATAATTGAGACTTTATACCTACTGAGAAACAAATTCCCTTTTCTACCTTCCCCAACCACCATTCTGCTCTCTGCTTCTATGTATCTAGTACCTACTTTAGATATATTATATGTGTGTTTGTCTTTCTGTGACTGTCTTATTTAAGTTAGCACAATATCCTCCAGATTCATCCATATTGTCACAAAATGGCAGAATTTTTTAAGGCCAAATACTATTCCATTGCATGCATATACCACATTTTCTTTGTTTTTCTTTTTATTCTATTCCATACCTAAAAGACTTCCAGTGACTGCAGAAATATTTGAGTTGTTCTTTTAATTTCCCATTAAGAATAATTCACATTCTGCCTACATACTGCATTAAAAATGAGTCTGAGTTGCTCAAAGATTCCAAATAAACATGTTGGTTTCAGCCTTGGGTGCAATAAAAGTCAGTAACTTGGGAAGACAACACTCTGCCCCTTCCTGAATTCTGAGATGAAGAGGGCCCCAACAAGCAAGAATAAATTTTTCAGAAAAAAATAATTGCCCCTGAAGGAGACTTATTCAAACGTGAAGTCATCCTAAATCTTTGAGCTTTCTACTTCTTTGTGATGCTGTCCAGCACTGTGGTCTCTGTGTCTTACAAGGACACAGTAGCTGAGCTGAGAATAGTCTAGACCTACCCAGGGGTCAGTGAGAGAAACTGGCCAACAGACAAAAAAGCAAATACTTCAGTACAATCTCTGCCTTTTTATAAACCTGGAAATGCTTATGCTGTCTAAATCCCATGGCCTGGCAGTGTTTCTATCATAGAACAGCACACTGAAGGGGGAGAAAAATACTGAACAGGGATCCATGAATCTATTCCAGGGATTCAAAGAGATATTTTAGAGTTCCTGAGACTTCACTGGGTCCTAGCTGGGGTTTATTTCATAGTGAGAAGAATGACAAAAGTGAAGGGCTCATGCAAGAAAGATGGCGTCAGTCATCTGTATTGTTGGAAAAGCACTGAAGTTCCTTGGTAACTTCTAGTGCACGTTTCTGGCAACTCAAACAGGGAGGTGGGAATGTGCCTAGACATTTTGGTAAATGTTGTTGTTCACTTATCGCCAGTAAACTCAACTGTAAAGTTGTATTAGTCCAATCACTTTCCCTTGTCTTCAGTGTACTCTTGCCTAACAGGCATTTCTTAAAAGGTGCAGCCGGAAAGAGGATGGGAAAACAGGGTAAAACCCCAGAGTATAAACCCTGGAATGTAGGTATACCCATCCACATAACAGACATGCTTCTCTGTGTGGCATTCTCTCTTTTTCCTACATCCTAGGGACCTACCATCCCCCCTTCTGATAGAGTACCACCAGAGAAAAGGCAATCCTCTCTCAACAGATCCCTGAATCCTTTCTTAGACAACTTTGAGGCGGATATCCTCCTCTGTTTTGCTGTTAGGAGCAGAAACGATTAACCTGGAAAGCGGAGTAATCTGCCAGCTTCATCAGGGTTGACTTTCAGTTATCTGTAATGCTGGCTGTGGCAGACACCGGTGCTGGCCTATATATATCCCCTTGGCACTCACTGTTCTCATGATGTCCATGTCTTCTTCCTAGAAGCCCCTGGGATTCTGCCCAAGGACTTTCTGGGGTCACAGAGCCATGCTTGGTCTGTCTCCTTGGCAGATTGTAGGTATCTAGAGGTTATTCACCCTGGGAGCATCCTTCAACCAATGAAGGGGAAATGGTAGATAGCCCAGCATTCTGGCCTTTGGGGGGCACAGCTCTGAGCCAGTTTCTATGCAGTCTCTCAGAGGTCCTCAATGAAACTGAGCCTCACTCGCTCACAGAGGTCACATAGCCATACACTCATATCACAGTGCCTTCCATTTACTCTCTGTCCCACTTCCCATTTTCCTTCACTTCACAAATAAATGACATGCACTTAAATCCTTTTGTCAGCATCCACATTCAGAAACAGAACAAAAAATACTGGGGGCTGGTATAAATGTGAATAATAAACTCTTAAGAATACCTCCTCCTCCAGTCTACACCTCTAGAGAGTCAACAGTTCAAGGATCATTAAAAGATTGTAGGCAAAAATATTAAAATTACTTGGAATCATTTTATACACTAGCATGGGGTAGTTAAAAAGGCTAACCCAGAATTTTCCATTTCTTGTTTATGGCTAACTTTTGTACTTTTTTTGATTACTGATTTCAAAACTTCATGCCTGGCTCCTCTTCTTGCCTTGAGTCAGCACCCAGTAGTGAGAAACCTTGCTGTTCTTGAGCCTGGTTGCCCTTCATGACTTCATGTCTGTAAGCAATGGCTAAATCTGATGCTTTTTGTCTTGAAAGACAGTCAGTGGGCAGAGATTTTCCTGAGTAACTGCAAAAAGCTAGATAGTTCTGGAGATAGTATGGATTAGACAGAGATTTTCCTCAAAGCATTTGAATCTATAGGAGCTACAGATCTCTTGAGGAAGATCAAGCTAGGAAGTTAGATAGACCTTCAAATGAAACAATGATTCATGATGTCATCTGCCAGGTTAAGTGGAAACAGGCTGAAAGTAAGTTGGGAAATGGGTTGTGGCAAATGATTCAGGAATAAACCTCATAGGTGTTGGTGGCCGTTGTTTTAAGATTAGGTAGGATAGAGAGTGAGTCTGAGATCTTAGAAAAACAAGCAGAATCAAATACTTGCTGTTTCTTAAGAAAGGACCCAACACATCCTAGTTTCCAAGCATCAAGAACTCCTGAGAGTTCAAACGTAAACATTTTAAACACCGGTCTTAATCTTTGCTTAATAAGAGTCGCAAACAAGTAACATTATACTGCTTTTGAATTCTAGGAACCCTATTCACTTTTCCCCTTGTTTAGCGGTACAAAATAGAACAACTGGAGTCAAAAGGAGGAAAAGGAAATAAAATGCTTGAAAATGCACAAGCTGAATTTAAATAATTGAATACTGACTGCAAATGAGTAAAGTAACCAAACTCAACATGACTCTGGGTTTCTCATCTGAGACTCCCAAATCCCAGAACAAACTTTAATTAGCACAGGATCAGTATTCCTTTGGGCTTTAGGTAAATCCTGCTCTTTTTCTTTTATATAATGAGGTGTACAGCAGTTGAATGGCATAACCAAGGACAAGCAGTATGCAAATATATGTAAATATGCCCCAAATCGTGTAAAACTGGCCAGAACCCGTTATTTAGAAGCATTATCTAAGAATAATGGTTCTTAACTTTTATGGGTCATGAACCCTTTTGTTAATGTAATGATACTTCTCTGAAATGTGTCCACGCCTGAAGTATTTTTCACATATTGGGAGGTTAATGGACCTCCTAAGTTTCGTCCCTTAGACTTTGTTCCATAGATCCCAAGTTAAGAACCCTAATTTGTGATATGGGTATCACCTGGGGATCTCTTCATGCAAGAGAAGTCTTTTTGGAAATAAATAACCACCATTTTACCTCAGGTTTGTACTTAAATTCATTGAATGGGATTATGATACAAGAAAACCATAGTTATAAAAGAGTTTAAAAGAGACCTAGATTTGATTTTCATTTCTCTGATGATTAGTGAGGCTGAACATATTTTCATATGTTTGTTGGTTGCTTGTATGTCTTCCTTTTAGAAGTGTCTGTTCTTGTCCTTTGCCCACTTTTTAATGAGGTTGTTTGTTTGTTTTTCCTTTCAGTTCGTTTAAGTTCCTAATAGATACTAAATGTCAGGTCTTTATCAGATGCTTAGCTTGCAATGATTTTTTCCCCATTCCACGGATTGTCTCTTTACTCTATTGGGCAATTTTTAGAAATTGATCATTGACAGGCAGACAAATATTACGATGGTTAATGGTCAACCGAAGTCTGCCCATCTTTTAACCAAAATGGCAGCAACCACATTTACTAAAGCAAAGTGATTTCATCTGAGTGTAGGAGACCCTTGGCAAACATCTGTTTAGAAAATAGATGTGTTCTGCTTGCACCAGTTTATTATGATAATGCAGTGGGTCTACTGTTTCTACTTGGGAGTCGATAAATTGTCCAACTCTGACAGTTATAAGCCTGGTAGTAGGTTGCCATAAAGCCAAAATCTATAACGTAAGGAGATAGACAGGGACGTACATTAGAAATGAAAATCTTACACTTGTAGATTTCCATTTGAAAAATCAAGTTTAGTAGCCACAGTGGTGTTTTTTTTTCAAAAGTGCAAAAACATTTTTTCTTTTTGCTTTTTAAAAAGTCTCTGTTAATTATATGTATTTTTAAAAATCCCACACTCAATCAGAGACCGAATATGAGAAAACATACTGAACCGATTCTCTCTCAGAAGTCACTGAAGGGTCCAAATGAATTAATGCTAAACAAGAGTATTCCATTTACTTCTCCTTTATTACAAGGTGAAATTAGCAATGCTGGGGAAAAAAAGAGTAAAGTGATGTGTTTACCCTGATAGCATCCCCTTAACGATGAGTTGCTTCTAGAAGCTAATGAAGTTTCATAGCAAACTGCTGAGTATGTCTCAATATTAGGGTTAAAAGCCCATCTTATGGTAAATTACTCTAGACTCTAATTTGGCAAGAGTAAGTGATTTGTAGTCCAAGTGGGAATGTGGTTCCAAGCTCCTAATTTGGGCTATATACAATATTTCAAGACCAACTTTCATTAGTATCAATTTATAGTTATATGTAAGCAACTGAACTGGACAACAAAAAATAACATGTGCTAGATTCTTGTTTGATCACTAATGTCACCCTCTTATAAGCACCATGGTGGATGGCTCAATGCTTTTGACCATGCTGAAAGCATTTTGGAGGTAAATATTGACTTATTATGTGTCTCCACATCCCCCTAGCATTCTCTGAATGGACTTACTGAGTTTGACAGTCCTAAGAGGTGCAAAGTTTAGAGGTTAAATGAGGACTTTGGTGGCAGACTGCTTGGGTTAGAATCTCATCTCTGCCAAGTTCTAAACAACTCTGCTCCCTTGGGAGTATTACTTCACATCTCCAGGCCTCAGTTTCTTCATCTGCAAAATAAGATTCAAACCTGTGCTCTCCTCCAAGGGTTGTTGTCATTATTAAATAAAACAATCAATTAAATCACTTAGTACTGTACTCAGAACATGCAAATATTCAATAAATGTTAGCTAGAATGCTGTTGCTGTTTCTAATAATGAAGAGAAACAGAAAAAATAGAGAAAAAATGATAATGAGGGAGAAAATAACATTTTCTGAGCATGTGTCTGTTGAAATGCATACTTGATGCTTTCAAATACACAGATTTAAAGAACATCCCACCAAAATTAAAATAAATAACAATATAAACTCCTGGCTGCTATGCATTCTGAGCCACCCTATAGTCTACAACTATAGGAGCACAGCACATGGGAGCCACCAGAAAAGTGACATCAAGACTGAACAGAACCACCCTCAGACCTACATAAGGAAAAGTCTCTCATCTTTACAGGTGACTAGAGTAAACAGAGCTGTTATAGGTATCCTGATCAACCAGTGTCCCTGTTCATTTATTTTTATCATTTCTATAAACATCAGATTCAAAATAACTATCAGAAACTCTGGTAACCAGCCACCCAAGAGAAAATGGGTCTCTAATTGGCTTGGATCACCTTGTGGCCAACTTTTCTCCTCTGACAGAAAACCACAGTTAAGATGAAGAAAAAATGAAATACAAGCACATATTTAAATGCTGGGCAATGTGAACACTGCTGTACATGCAGCTCTCAGACTGTGGCCAACCTTGGAATTTTTCTGACATCCTAGGCTGCATCATCTGCTATTCCTCCAGCTCTCAAATGGGAAGCACCAGCAGCAAATTAGAGAGAGCAAGGAGAATATATCTGGGGAATGCCCACATTCTTGTAGGGAGTTTCTTCATCAAGCTCTCTTCCAATAATCCAGTTGGTGCAGGCCATGGTTTCCTTCCTGGGACCTTGCCAGGGTCATTGCTGTGATCTTGCAATCATCCTAATGCAGCAAAGACCTCTCCATCCCCACTTAAGCTGGGCCACGCATTTCCCAGTATAATCTAGCTCAGTTTCCCAAATCCACAAAGGCCAGTCAGTGCCACGTATTTATGGTAACCACCCAGCTCCTGTGGACATTTGCGCGCATAGCCCCTATCCTAGAGTGGAGAAACAACTTCTAAAAACAATCCTGAGTAATTCAGACATTACCCAGTCCACCTTAAAAAGGCTGACCCGCATTTATGGCTCACCCCACTATTATGCCCTCAGCCTCATGTGCAGATTCCCTTTGAAATGATGGTTGGAGAGTAATAACTAGAAGTATAATCACATCATCATATTTCAAGAAAACCTGTATTGAAAGCAGAGCTGCAAATTTAAGAAACAGTCCAGGGGAAAAAAGAAAGCTTTCATCTGGTGCATGAATATTTTAGGTAGTCTGGAAAGAGCTCTGAAATCAGACAGACCTCCCTTCTAATATTAGCTTACTGGTTGTGTGACTCCTACCAAAATACCTAACTGATTTGATGCTCTTGTTTTCCAGATTTGTAAACTGAGGAGGATGATATCCACTCTAAAGGTTATTATTCAGATTAAATGAGTCAGTGTTCAAGAGCAACCTGGTTTCCGGGAGACAGCAATACATGCCAAACTCTTTTCTTTCAGGATTCCAGTTGAGACACTGTATCTGCCATTGATTTTACTTGTTGTTTCATCATCAGAGAAAGTTATCTCAACTCAGAACTACCCAGGGGCAGTAAGTGGCTCATTACTTTGTGACGGCTCTATGATATCTTAAATCTGGACCCATGATGATGACAGGAGGGACCACTACCCACATGAGCTTTTCTCTGGATAAGGTGCACATAAACTGACAGGAAGGACACACTACACAGGTCTTCTGAGAAGGCTGTGATCTCTTTCTGTCTTGTTAGGAATGTTTTTAACAATCCTACCACAGGATACAAAGTATGCACACATGTACATGTGCACACAAACACGGCCTTACAACCATATGTGGGCCTTTGTAAAAGTTTCCATTGTTCATTACACTTTTACCCAAATGACAGTCATAGCTTGAGCATTGAATTAAATTCGTATATTAGCCTAAATCTAAATAATGGTTTTTTTTCTTAAACAAATAAATGATAACCAGCATTTATTTGGGTGGCACGGAGGAGGTCTTTTCGTTTTCTGGTTAAACAGCAGTGTTGATATGGTGTGGTAAATAGGTTTAATTTCTTGGGTTAACTCAGACCACTGATAGATCAGATCACTGAAGTTACATGATGAGAAGTTTTCTGAGGCCTTGAGAAAGTCAGTGATGCATTAGTAAACATCTGCCCTTGAAATGGGTTTGGGTCTGGCTCAGCACAAATTCTCAGTCTAGGACTCTGCACCAATGGTATGTGGTGGTGATGCTCTTCCTGTAGTTACTGGGGCCCTAGCTCTGCATTTGCTCTTGAAGCACCATTGTCAAGTTGCACTGTGTACCATATGAGGCTCCAAGAGCTGGGTTCTGTCAAATCACACTAGTAACACACAGAGTACAGCAAACCTTATGCAGTAACAACTGAAAAGTCACTACTCTTTCCCACACTAAAAGAGCAATTTATAGAAAAAACTATTGAGTATTATCATAATATAAAAACTGCAACCTTACTTCATCTGGACTTTGCTTAGCTTGAGGTCAAATTTCAGAACAATGAGGAATAATTCATGCCAAGCACGTAGTCACGGAAGAATCGGTTCCAATGTGCACTGTGCCACGCTGGTTTGTCAGAAGAAAAAACTGACATGATCCTGCCTCCAATGGGCATTTAGTCTAGTTGAAAAGGGCCACATGCAATCTGCCACATGCAATCTGAGCGGGACTGATAGTCTGCCAGTGTGCACAGGTGCAGCCATCGTAGGAGATTTTAAATACTTTGTGCCCCTCGGTAAAAAGTGGCTGTTCCAAGCTCCTGAATTCCCTTGTCTTCTGGAATTTCTCACAAACTCCTTATAATTCATCAACTAAAGGGTTAAGACTTCTTACAGCAAAGAAGCTCCAAGAACCTTTGTGGCCACTAGAGCCAATGTCCATTCTGGTTGAACCCAGGGTTAGATTATGAAATATCACCTCTGGAGTCAAGAGTGGGATGGTCATAAGCCAGAGTATCATGAATTAATCTAAAGGTCAGAGATATGAAATAGAAATATAATTCTTGAAAAGATTCAACATGCAAAAATGTGCCCTTATAATGTAAATTCTAGCCAGGCTCGGTGGCTCAGCCTGTAATCCCGTGCCTTTGGGAGGCTGAGGTGAGTGAATTGCCTGAGCCCGCGGGTTTGAGACCCGCCTGGGCAGCTAGATCTCATCTCTACAATAAATCAAAAAAATCAGCCGGGCGTAGTAGCACGTGCCTGTAATTCCGGCTCCTCGGAAGGCTGAGGCGGAAGGATTGCCGGAGCCCAGCAGGTCGAGGCTGCAGTGGCCGGGAGCAGCCACTGCACTGCAGTCTGGGTGACAGAGTGAGACTCCAACACAAAAAAAAACCAAAGAATGTAAATTCTAGTAGGGTGGGGACCAGTCTGTCCTCCTACCTTGTGGAAACAGTTCCTAGAAAGTGTATGGCCCAGAACAAGGACTCAGTATCTTGTTGTTCAGTAACATAATGAAGAAGTGAAACTATTTAGGGAAAGTACCCTGGGGAGATGTTGAAGGAGATTCTAAATTGAAGAGACGAGTAGGAATTGGAGAGAAGGTTCTGGGTAAGACTTGGTATTTCCCATGTTCCCGTGCAATCCCTCTATGCACCCATAGAAGGCAGTAGGGACTAACAACAAAGAACCCAGTTTCTGGCTAGAGTTAGATTGAATTGAGTTCACCTGGCTTTGCTACTGACTGGTTGGCTGTATTACCCTGAGCCAACCACTCCATCTTCTGGAAGCTTGGTTTTCTCCTTTGTAACATAGAGACATTATTAACTGCCCCTCAGGAAGGTTGTCAGGATCAGTCAGTCAACATATGCAAGAAACCTGACAGAACAAGCAGTCATGAGACTGTGTCAAATGGGCAGAGGGCTTGTCTGTTTTGCTCACTGGTTTTTATCTTAGGGTCCAAAAGTATTCTTGAAAAAAAACATTAGTCACTCAGTGAATTTTTGTCGAACAATACAAATAAAAATAATGAAAGAATGATGGCATTTTTTTCATTGTGTTAAGTAAATAGGGACACAATCTGTATATAATGTCTACAACAGATGAAAATATGGGCTTAGGACACTTTTCCAGTCTGGACCCAGGAGCTCATCTGGTTCTAAGACAGAGCCTTGCAAAGAGGGGCCAGTTCATGACCACAGTCGTTTTCCTCCTGGTGGGCATCAGGAGTCCAGAGGTGGACCTTGATGAGGAACTGGGTTGATTTAAGGGTAGAGGATCCACAGATAAGCTGCCTGAGTGTAGATCTCTATCCCACTACTTGCTAATTGTATGACCTTGGGGGAAGTATTCAACTTCCTCCTTACACCTTCATTTACTCATCTGTGAAATGAGGATTACTCAGTGTATGAATAATAGGGTTGGCTCAGCATTCAGTAAAACAATATATGGCAAGTGGCATGGTAAGGAGACTTGAAAAATGTGACTGAAAGGCAGAGAAGACAGTTTAAGGTGCCTGACACTTTGGGTATTAAGCTGACTTATCGCTGGCTTTTTAAGCTTCTGTCTTCACTGTGCCTACCCTTTGTTTAGGGTGTTATGACAGGGAATATGGTCTCCATGTTAACTGACAGACATGGTCTGCTAAGACAGGGTTTACTCAGGACGCTTGATTTCCAGTCAACTGGGACAATTGTCCATGAACTAGAGCTCTCAGATCAGAAACTGAAACTTCTGAATTAGCCAACTGCAAACAAAGAACTCCTTCCCACCCTATTTGGTGAAGGGGTATATGAGCTTGTTGGAGATGAGCACAGGAACCAAGCCACCGAGAGAGTGAACAATTCCTGAATTGTACCCAACATCTTTAAAATAAAATATATATAATAATAATAATAAGTGAGTGACCCCTAAGGAGTAGAGGGAAGTCTTTTATTTCTTCAGCTCTGAAACCAGTGCTTGTTTCTCTTCAGAATCTCTGAGGACTGGAAGGAGGCAGTATAATGGTTTTCCTAGACCATTCCACAGTCACTTTTTTTTTTTTTTTTTGAGTTCTGAATCTTGGAAACAAATTGCTTTTGTGACAATGCGGGAAGTAAGAAGGAGTTTACGTGTTCTGTGAGCGAGGAATTCAGGCAGAAGGATCAACCTCGAAGGAACTGAAGTAGGAAAAATTGGTTTAAATTATTCTACAACTTCTGAGATAAAATATCATAACAGCTTGAAATGAAAACTATAGTTTTTGAATATTAAGGCTGAAGGGGAATTATATTTATAGGGTGTTTGGCTAAGGTATGACAACATAACTATTCATTTCAGTCAAAGAGAAATTAAGTTTCCATTTTAGAAAATGAGATTGGATTCAGTTATTATCAAATATTCTCTAAATTAACCAAATGTGCCGGGTGCTATATAGGTCAAATGTGAAACTTTTAAATAGCTCTTTGATGTTGTTTATCAGTTATCCCTAGTAGCTTGTCTCTGAAGGAAAATATTTGAAATGATTCTCCACCACCTCCCCACCCCTAGATTTCCCTCTCAAGGGAGACCAAAAAATGAAAACAACAACA
>NW_007245334.1:99535-112305 GCF_000164805.1 Carlito syrichta | reverse complement strand
GGGGGTTGTGGGGGGGTGTATTCTTGTTTCCTTCCTCACTGTCCTCCAGCAAGGCTGTCCTCCTTGAAAGAGCTACCAGCTATTTCATCTGGGCTATTTCCACCTAGCAGAAGCTTGGCTTCTACTGATGTACTCACACATTTACTTAAAGCCACTCGCCACTGCCCCAGGCCATCCCCTATTTTTCTAACTTCAAGAGGAAAACTCTGAGAGGGCCATCTTCTCGCTTAAAAGGTTGCCCTGAGATGCTGCCACCTCTAAGCCTTCTAATCTCTCTCCCTCTGAGGTCTTTTGCCGCATTAAGAAAGGGTTTGGGGAGCAGCCCTGTTGATTCCAAGCATCCTTAGTAGCGCAGTAATCTACATAACAGACAAGAAAAAGGAGGCTGTGGAGAATAAAATGAGTGATACCAGAGTTTGCTCTGTTACTATATTGAGCATAAAAATACTTTCAGGGTTTTGACTTTTAAATGATGCGGCCCAGCAGGGGCTCACTGAGCACAGGGCAGACTGACACGGAAATAAGAATAATCATTCAGGAGAACGGTCTTTGAAACTTGAGGCACCAGACTCAATTGGATAATGAAACACTGGGAACTCAACAGGATATTTTTTCACCTCTATAAAGAACATTCAATTAAATGCTTTTTCATTTGGACAGGAGGGGTGGAACAATTTTTTTTCCTCCCTTTTCTACAGAAAGTATCTTCTTGGCTTCTGGCCTAAATTATTTCTTTTCTGCTGCTTTTTATTGCCTTTTTTTCCCCCTCCCGCTTGTATCCACAATGCCTGCACACTCTGCCTTCTCACAGGTTGATAGAAATTCTCCATGTTGCCCTTGGAAATGCTCATTACCAATGGGCAACACAATGGCTTCACTAGGTGATGCATTGACGATACTTCCAGAGGTTTCTGGTGCCTCCATTTCATGGGCCACTTGCTTAGCTGCTTCTGAAATGCCTTAGTGCTATGAAGGTTGCATTTAACTTAACCATCTGTGAATAACTCTATCAGGAGCAGATTCAAATCCAAAGTCAAGACTACTTCCTGACCAGAATGTCATCCTGTCCCATACAGGCCAGCAAGAATGATTTCTTGACACAAGAGTCAGATGCTGTTGTCCTCCAAGTCCACAGGAGCCCTTGGGAGTATCGCAGGTGGACTTTCTTACAAATCAATTAGCGCTTGGCACTTTATAGTCTGGAATGAAGTCACACAGCCTGTGTGTAGTCAGGCATTAGGGATGATTACAAAATTAATGGTCATTTGACTAGAGGAAGTATACATTTCTTTTTTGGAGTGTGACAGGATCAGAGGAATACAAGAAGATAAAGGACTGAGTACAGAGCCATGTATCTAATTCAGTTAAATTCACCTTGATTGAAGGTCCACCCTCTGCCAGGTTTTGTCCTTGGAGTTAGGGATACAGTGGAATATAAGACTTGGTTTCTGTCTAGGGGGTCTTATAGTCCAGAGGAGGAACTTAATCTAGGATCAAGGATTTGGAAAGAATGTATGAGTAGTCTTTAGGGAGCCTAGACACCCCCTAGAATTGTACTGAATTGTGAATATGAAAGTATGCAAACATGCATGCACATTTTTTTAGGTAATGGATTCGTGTTGTTTTTATCAGATTCTAAGAGGGATATATGATCTCCCACAAAAACCAACACTAAGTTAGTGTCTTTTTTACTTTGTATTCTTCAATCATGTAAGTGTTGAATGAATGAATGTTGAGTGAATGAGTATGTGATAATATCCATGGTGGGAAGACAGACAGGTTAGCCCAGGTGACAGGAGTCCTGTGGTGCCAGGACAGAGAGGTTGGTGAGTGGTGAAATCATCCCTTATCTAGAATTGTGAGAACTTGAAGTGAAGGGACTGGGGAAAATTCAGAGTTAGATGGTTCATGTGAAGAAAAGTATAATATTCTATTGACTAGAAGCAAGATGCAGATCCTTCCCACACTCAGAAGAACGTGATTACGGTGGGTGAAAACACAGAACACCAGGCAGTAGAAACCATGCAAGTCACCTTATTGTGGTAGACAGTCTATGCTTTGTTCTCACTTGACCAAATAATTTTTTTTGTATGCCTATTAACATGCCATGAAGCCTTATTTGAGAAATGTTGATCTAAAGTATTCAGTATAATCACACATGTTTAAGTCGTGTACGTGTGTACGAGGGGGGACCCAGAAAAGCTCAAATTGTCTTTTAGCAGGTGGGCCCCGTGTGGTACAGTCTTCTCTTTTAGGTACCAGTGTACCAGACAGCATTGTTGTAAGAGGCTATATTCGGCTTCCGTGAATTTTTTTTTTTTTTTTTTAGATTCTTTCAGTGCATCTGCCCATTTCATGATGGGTGATTTACAAGAACAATCTGCCCACACTGTGCTGAGTTTTCAGCAGTCTGTGATCAAAACCAGCATGACCCCTATGCCCCACCCACCCTATTCACCAGATCTCACCCTGAGCAATTTTGTTTGTTTGTTTGTTTCCCTGGATGAAAAAAAAAGTCCTCAAAGGGAAATGGTTTGCTGATGTGGAAGAGGTGAAACAAAAAGCAGCAGAAGCACTAAATGACATCAAAAATGACGTGTTCGCAAACTGTTTTGAGCAGTGGAAAAAGTATCTTAATAGGTGTATTGCATCAAACAAAGAGGACTTTGAAAGTGAATGAAGTTTAAACATGTAAGAATAAATACACAATTTTCAATAATTAAATTCTGGGTTTTGGGGGGTCCCCTCCTTTGTGAAATATAACTGTAAACACCACTGCCTGTAGTTCTGGCTACTTGGAAGGCTGAGGAAGAAGGATTGCTGGAGCCCAGCAGGTTGACGTCGGGGTGGGAGTGAGTGTGCCACAGCACTCCAGTCTAGGCGATGGGAGTGAGACTCCAACTCAAAAACAGACAAACAAAAAAGAAAAGAAAAGAAAAGAAAAGAAAACCACTGGCCAGAACCCCCCAGAGCTCTAATAGCATCTCAATAAGAAGCAACCCTTAACATCCCAGTAAACAGTAGCTAAAGAAAGAATTTTCCTCACAGGTGGAGGTGAGGTCCCAACTGAGACAGAGAACATCAAGATTTGGAAACAACTACTTATTGCTTCATCGCTTTGCTTCTTCCTCCCCAGCATGCCCACAATTCCTGTACACAGAGAGGAGATGGAGCTCAGATACAAAGGCTCTGAAAATCTAAACACAGAACCTAGGAACTCTTAGAATAAGAAGAAGTCATTCAGATCTATGGGCTTTGCACTTTTTTAAAAGAGCAGCAAAACTCTATTTTTAAAACTATTAATAAACTATTGACATTTTCTTGACTAACACAACACATAAACTTATCTGGTAGAACCAGGGGTGTCCTGCCCACTGGACCTTCCATTTGGCCTTTATCCCTGTGCAGCCCAGAGTGACCTTTGAAACTATTTCTCTTGCTCAGGTCTGTCATTCTAAATTGGAAAACAATTGAATCTCTGAGAGGTGAAGCAGTCTTTCAAAGCTGCATCACTGAGTCTAGACTGTTGTTCTTGGGATCTCCTTGATTATTCAGAGGGATCATCAAAGGTGAGTTTTCTGTTTCTCAACAGCATATAGCAACCTCTTCACATGCTATGCACTCTCTAGAATCATTCCAAGACGACCTTCTCATCATGAGTTCACACTTGCTGTTTTTAACTTCCAGCTTAGGGAATCAGACTGAATTAGCACTTTGTGTAATTAACCCGAGGAATATTTACATTTGTGACAACTCTAGAAATTATGGAAATTGTAAACAACCTAACCATGTAGAGACTAAATGACCAACAACCACTCTCCAATCCCTCTAGGGCACCTTGAGAATGGGGTGGGGCATAAAATCCCAAGACAAATGGAAGAGGCTAAAGGTAGAGCTCATCAGGATGACTCAGGATACTTGTCATCTTAAGTCTAACCCAAGCTCCTTATCTCTGTGGCTATAACAAGAAACAAAGCAGTAACAGCAACCTCCTTTGGACCCTGGAGCTGAGTCTAGAAAGGAAACACAATTGATAAACAGCCTAGTGGAGGACTCGACCTGGAAGCTCACCTCTACCTATGCCCAAGTCTTGCCCTTGTTCTTATTAATACCTTTCCACAAAAGTTGATCCAAAGGCTTAATGAGCCAAAAGGCATTAAGAGTAGTGCATGTGAATAATGCCACCAATTCCTGCTTCTTTAATTGGATGCAAATAGCATCACCTGGGCTCCGCATCTCAGAATCTGTCCAGTTCTTTGTCACTCGGCAAGCTAATGCACCCTGTTCTGAAGAGCCTGGCAGGAGAGGAAGACATTAACTGTGAGATCTGCTGGCTTCTGCCAAATTCACAAGCGCTGGCAGCTAGGACTATAGATAGAAGGAGAGGTAATTTCATGCAAATACTCTGTGCTATTCCCCAAGCTCCAAGATTAGAGATGTCAGAAAATGTAAGTGTTCTTCTGGTTAATAACACAAAGAACTAATTCAGTTTGATTCCCTAAGCCGGGAGTTAAAGACCAGTGATTGTGAACTCATGGAGGGAGGGTCTTTTGAGAGTGATGCTGGATAGTGATACAGCATGTGTAAGGGCCATGGTACCTGATGGGGAAACAGGGCCAACTTCTGAGAGTTACTGTGGACCACATCTGGGAGGTGTCCAGAAAGCTGCATGGCTTTGGGGCTCAGCCATCTCCTGGGCAACTGCTGGAAGTGTGGACAGATGTAATGGGCAGTAATAAGCCTACACGGCTGCTTGGAGAGAACCATTTCAGGCCAAGCCAAGGCTGCAGAATTTGGAACAAAATCTGGAACACATGTGCAGAGGACAGTCCTCATTTTATTTTTCCTTTCTGAGAAAGAGACACCTTTGATTCCTAGATGCGTTCTCACTAGTTTCTTGGGCACACATTTCTCCATTTTTATGTGCCTAATTATATTTGGTCATATTCTCCGGAGAACTCTGACTTATTCAGACAGGGTGCTTCTTGCAGATGTTTTTAAATCTTGTGAATGGTATGGAGCAAAAGAATGCTTCAGGGGGGAAACAGATGACACCATTTTCCTACTTATTGTGTCCTAGGTAGAGCACAGTGATTACAGGTCAGACTCTGAATTTTTAGATTTTAATTTTCAGATTCTCCTGAAATACCTAAAATGTTTTTGAGATAAAACACACACCCACCCTTCCTTTTCCCCTTCACCTCCCCCACACTCCACAGCCAATGTAATATACCTTGATTCCTAACTTTTCTAAAAGAAAAGAAAGTTACTAAAATTAAGAGCATGATTAATTAGGCATTTACCTGGAACCTGACTTGGGATTGGGTCCATGGTCCAGCCTTCCCCCACTGGCCTTGAGTTCTGATGAATGCACCTTAATCTCTCTGACAATATATCTCCCATCTGTTCATTTAGGACAATAGTAATTCTACTTCATAGGCTAATTTTAAGGATTAAGTGAGGCAATACATATGTCTAACATATAATAAATGCTCAACAAATCATACTTGCACTATTTTTCATTGATTTACATAAATAAAGCCCACTGAAACACCATTTTTTGCACACAGTAAGTACTCAGAATTTCTGTATTATTATCAGGTATCAATTTACCATATCAGACCTCTGCAATGAAAATTTCCTCCAAATAACAAAATGTGTCAAATGAGACAAGTTTTCTGTTTATCCCCCAGGACATATGTTCTGCTTGAGATTTTTGTTGTTGTTTGTTTGTGTTTTGGTGAGGGTGTGGGTTGTTCGTTTGTTGACAGTATACTATATACCAGGAGATTGGCCATGTCCAGCTATGTACATGGACATGGTGAAGAGTCAAGTCAATTATTTTAAAACTTTAGAAAGTATATTCCCAGAAGAATTCCAACTATAGATATATAGATATAGACAAACCCAGCAGAAAACAGTCTTTAGTAGAAAGACCATGGATTCATCTTGTCTTATGAAACAAAGGAGTGCTTTTTAAGTGAATTATATTTTATTTTATGGGGTCATCCATTTCAAATAAGTAGAGCCATGACTCACTGAAAATTATGAATCCTCACATGGTTCATACCCCTTTAAATTTACATGCCTTTGAGGCCATGTACAAGTGGAAGATACTTAATTGCTAAGTGTTTGTGATTTTTGTCCAACTACCCTTGAAAAGAACTGCTTTCTGATTTGGAGGAGCACAGAAACATTGCAAGTAAGCCCTCTGCCACTGACATTTTCAAAAGCGATATTACACATTTTCAATGAGGTAGTGTCAATTTTGTCCCACAGATTATTCTGAAATATCTATGATGGCTTTCAGATGGAAAAAATAAAAACAAAACACCCTCCTCCCTTCATCCCCCTCCACCCAGTCACTGGAATATGCCTTGATTCCTAAATTTTCTCAAAGAAAGAAAAGAAATTGTCATCAATTAGGAATCCATGGGTGGTTTTACTGATTATCAAATTTCTAGACTAGAATGCAAGATTATAGACAGACAAATCTTAAGCCAGACGGTATATGTTATTAAAATCAAGAGCATGATTAATTAGTCATTTACTTGGAGTGATTTATCTTGTACCTCTCTCCACTGGCGTTAGAGCTGCCTGCTGTGGACATCAGGTGTGCCATTCTATTATGCATACTAATCAAAGTCCACAGAAGTGCAGATTGAGGGTGAATTTGAGCTCCACTGAACATTCATTTTAAAGAGCTGCATTTTATTAAATAGGTCTGAAGTCAAGAAGGCCATAAAACCACAGAGGAAAAGGATAAACCCGTTATGGCTAAACTGTTTCTCTCCCAAATAAGCCAAGAGCCAATGTGAGGCCGCATACCTAGGACTCAGGGCAGCCTTCCTGACCTACGTCTACATAAGAGAGTCTCATGTCTTCTCCTTCCCTTGGATTTCTGTCCCTTCTACTTCTCTCCATTTCAACTGCCAGCCCTAATCCAAGTCTCCCATCTTTCTCCTCAAAGTGTCCTCACTCTGACACCATTAAGTAGAACAGATTTTTGACATAGCTGATCATGCTGCATTCTTTCTTAAATCCATCAGTGGTTCCCCATTGTTGTAAAAGATTAGCCTTAACTCTTTGACTCAGTCCAGGAAGACATCTTCAATCTCACCCCAGGGCACCTTTCCCTGCCTCATAGTAAGTCTCTCTCTGCTTATTTAATGGCTGTCAGTCCCACTGCCCTTTGAGAAGGAGGGTCTAAAGCGTTTACAATTTTTTTCTGCCTAAGGACTTTTTACTTTCTGGTCCCTCTTCCTGAAATGGCCCTCTGATGTGTCTCTGCCTAGTTAAGCCTTACTTTCCTGTCTCCAGCTCAATTGTCACTTCTTCCCGGAAACCTTCTCTGATTCCCCATAAACTAACCAGAGATAGTTTCCAGCTCTCATAGTGTCCCCTAATTGTTCATCAAAGTTGTGATTAATTAATTTTATAATGAGCCATTAGCACTCCTTATTCCTTCCCCAGATTCTAACCATGTGTAGCAAGGATAGTGGATATGCTGTAGAAAGACAATTGTATCCTCAGCTTCTAGAACAATGTAGGGGACATAGCAGGGCCTCAATAAATGAAGGGGTTAAATAACAAAGATGAAACATGAAAACAGGGTATGGGGGAGACCATAAACTACCCACCAAAGGCAGTGCCCATGCTCCTGGGCACACAGCCAGACCTCATTTCCCAATAACTCTTGCAGGTAGATGCCATATGACTATGTGGCCATAAAAACCTCTCCCAAATACTACTCTGTGATAGCTCTGCATTCTGGCTGACTGGGTTGTTGATGTCCAGGGTCACTTTGAAAGTCACACGATGAAAATAACAAAGCCACCCACCAGTCTAGGTTTCTGAATGACTTCAGAGAAGAAATGCCCAGATTTGAGCTGCTGCCCCAATCTCTTGTGCAAGCAGGATATAAACTTCTATTCTGTTAGACCACTGAAATTTGGGGGTGAATTTGTTACTGCAATTTGGCCCACTCAGACTAATACATCAGGATTCAAAACAGGCATTGGACATCAGTGAGAAGTGAGAAAAGAATGATCGCACTCTCACTCTCCACACACACACACACACACACACACACACACACACACTCACACTCACACTCACACCTCCATGAATATATAAGTAGATTCTATGGAGGTAGAAGGAAAAAACAAACTGAATTTATGACCACAGAAAACATTATGAAGACATTAGTATTTTCTTCTTTTTCTACTTATCTCCATTTATATCTTTCCCTCCACTAATCCAGTCTCCAATAATGATGCAGATAACCTGATAACTAACGGTCCTTTGTAAGAAACTTGCCACTGCCTCTTCTGTTTCTCCCCATTCTCCTGTACTGCCCTAGCAATTTCACATCAAGTGCTGGGTTTGGATGAGCCCTCACCTAGAAGATGGGGACTTCCTAGAGCATGTCCCAAAGCAATAAATAAGAAGTAGACAAATCTTCTCACTGAAATTAGAGTCTCACTGAGCAAACAATTCCATTTAGTTCAATGCAGCACTTACTTTTGCCCCAAGACAGCTCAGGGAAGGAAAGAATCACTGGGTGGGTTTTTCAAAGGAGTAAAATGATCTTCTCTATGTCCTTAGGGCTACCGTGGTATAATCTCAGGACTGGGGCCTCACTTCCTGGAGCTTGCCTCTCTGTGCCCTCGCAGCCCAATCTCTTTAACTCAAGCTGAGCAGAAGGCAGGCTCACGCAGCCTAGCAAGCTTCTGCTGAGCAAGTTCATCTAGCTGAGTTAATGATGATGCAGCCACTCACCACCATCACAGAAAGCCTAATCAGTCAGCTGGTTGGAGCTTCGTGGCCAAGGAGCCCTCCCCTCCCTGCCCAGCCTTGCTTTGGTTGTGGAAACCTCTGCATTTGTTAAGGGAAACTGCTTATAGAGGCGTGGGGCCTTTGGCTCTAGAGGAGAGACACTGAACCCTTTCCGGCTCTGAGTCCAGATTGCCCATGTTCCTGGAAACCCATTTCTTCCACAGGAAATGTCCCTTAGTGCCAACCCTGCAATAATGGAAAGGAAAATTTTCTCACATGGAGCCACACCTGTTGTCAACAAGCATTTGCTTCCAGTCTATTTAAGTTCCATGGGGGAAGGAGACAGTGTGGATCTCAGGCATTGTTTGGCATTGCTGGGCTCACAGCACCTGGGAAAGCTCCACAAAGTCTATGTTCTTGTTTGGGAAGTGGAGTTGCCCCTAGTAACAGCTGCAGTGTTTCAATAGAGACCTGGAAGCTTCTGGGAAAGTCATAAAGACCTCACCCAGGCCCCTGTGCAAAGCTGAGTGCCAGGAACTTGGAGTTGAAAGGCAGCCTGCTCCTGTCAGGATTCCTGCAGCTTCAGGAGCAGCAGGAGCTAAACAGAGGGAAGGATGAATTTTAGCGTGGGCTTGGTCCTGGAGCTGCTTCTGTTGTTGTTATTTCGGTCTTGGTCAAGGATATCAAAATACATAGTTATGTTAAGTCTCTATGTTGACTAAATTCAGGTTCACATTTTAATCCACCACCTGAGTTGTATTTATCTGCCATTATTCATTTGTTCTTGCATTCCTTTGTTTATTCTTTTCTCCTTCCCTCCATTCATAACCAGAGGCCACCCTGAATCCAGCTTCTTTTTTGTTTTACTTTTATTTTATTTTTTCATTTTAAAGAATATGGGGTACAATTCAGGGTTAGTTATACACGTGGTCATTATGCAGGTGCCCTTGTTGATGAGGTGTGCCCCCCCTCCCGCCCCCGGCAGTGTCTCACTACTGCCAATTCCTTTCTTACAGTATTATGATATTTGTTCAAGGTCTGCTTATGAGTGAGAACATGTGGTACTCAGTTCTTTGTTTCTGTGATAGATCACTCAGTATGATAGACTCTAATTCCGCCTGAGTTGCTGCAGAGTTCATAATTTTGTTTGTCTTTATGACTGCGTAATATTCCATCATATATATATGTATGTACCACATTTTTTTATCCAGTCCTCTTTCGATGGGCAGCACGGTTGGTTCCATGTTCTTGTTTGTGAATAATGCTGCAATAAACATGCATGTGTAGGTATGAATCCAGTTTCTTTAGATTGCCTCCCTGAGGTCCTACTTCAATTCCCTCCCTGTTCCTGGTGCCCTATTAATACTCCCATACTTTCTGGTCTCTTCCCAAAATAGATGGTTTTACAAAACAATAAATTGACACTTTGGGAGGAAATTGGAGTGTGGATATTCATCCACTGCTCAATTTCCTGCTGCCAGGTTCCCCTCCCCTGGCTGGTCACTTCTGTATTTACCCTATATAGCATTTTTGTTCACACGTCTGCTTCTTTGAATTCTTCAGACACAATATGTCATTCCTTCTCAGTGTTCCCACACAACATGGCATAGTTCTCTGTAGTTCACTGAGCACACTGTTGTATAATTTTTGGTTTACATATGACTATTGTCTTAGATCACAAACTCTTTAAGGACATAACTGTGACTTATATGTCTCATTACCAGTGCCTAGAGTTTTGCTATTTTTTTTTTTTTAGAATGAGTGGTTGTATGGATGGCTATAAGGGAATTTTGATGAATGAGAGGATAGGTGAGTGGGTGGATATCTGAAAGTTTGAATGTATAGATCGACTGGTGGGTAGATACATAGGTGAAAGGATGGGTAGAGGAATAGATGGATAGGTGGGTTGGTGAATGAGTGGGTGGGTGGAAGGATGGATGATAAAAAGGTGGGTAGATGGATGGTAGACAGATGGATAGGTGAATAGGTGGGTGAATGAATGTTTGATGGGTGAGAATAAGTGGGTGGATGGATGGGCAGATGGATGTGTAGATGTGTGGGTAGCTAGATAAATGGATGAAGAATGACCTCAGTCATCAAGGTGCCAATGTACACATCAACAACATAGCTTATTTCTATTAAGATAGCATCCAACTATTAATCACTTGAAGAAGCTCACAGAACCTGAACCATCAGCAAGTAAAACAGTACGCAGGACCCTTGTGGCCTGCACTCCCCCGAAGCTGGAGGAAATAGAGAATGCTGCAATTTCAGGTTATAGGCCGATGAGTGCAATGTTTCTCTGTAGCAACCAAATAGCATCTCCCTGACAATAATCAAATCTCTGATTTATTACCTTTTAAAAGAAATTTCTCTATATTAAAACTGCCACTTTTATTCTTCAGAAATGATACATAAAAAGTACATCAAGGCAAGTTTGAGAAGACACACTTAAAACAAAAAATTGACATTGAGGGGAACAAGGGTGTCAAGGCTAGAGCCACCCACCTTTCCAGGAAACCCCCAAAACAGTTCTTTCAACAGGAGGAGAAGATGGCAGCTCCCCCAAATCTGACCTTGTTTCAAAGTCACAGGGCTTTCCTCATTCCAGTTCATGGTTCGTCAGAAAAAAAACCAGAATGCACAATATTCAGCTACTGTCAAATGCAGAATGAAACATAACCCTTGTTTTTGTGTGTTGGGCTATTATGTTTTTTATTACTACTATTGTGTTATAGATGTCTTTCCTTCCTCCAAGATAACAATAGAACAACAAGCCAGTTTGAAGGAGAAACACTGTCAGTTTAGGTAAAGTCAGTCTGTTTGTGTTTTTTATTAAAAAATTTAGGAAGCTAATCATGCCAATTTTAATTTTAGTATGTTATTTCTAATGTAAGTTTATTAAACCATGAATCTTCCCTTGAGCTAAACTAATGACCGCTATTAGGTATGCTACTCTATTTTAAATGATCAAAATGTTCAATGGGATAAGATGAAAATTATAGATAGTGATAATTACAAAATGTCAGCATCACCTGGAATCAATTTGCTAATATGTCAGCTCAGGTACCGGGGAGAAGAGTCTGTTTAAAATGTGTAGAAGGCACGTTGCATGGACTGCTGTCATTTATCCTTTGGGGACTGTCGTGAGTGAATATTTATATCCCTTGGTCCCCTGCAGTCATTTCTAGCCTGCTCACTGCACCCTTTATCAGAAAGCAAGAGAAAGATTGGCAAGGAGAGAAAACGCCTCCATCTCCTTGAATCCCCAGGTCCTTGCCTGAATTTTTGCAGGGGGAGTGAAGACAGAGCTTTCAAGTAAACCAATTCTTTGGTAACCACTTGGGATTTGCATATGTGCGTTTCCTCTTAAATATAAGGTCCTGTCTTTTCCCCACTTCCAATTCCTACAAGTGAAAAGAGAGCGGCATTCTGTGTAATTCAATGTATTGCAGACACCATTGCTTGGTTTTAAGTCATAGGTTTCAACTGTGCTTGTTTTGTTTAGGTAAATCATCTGTGTACCCCAAATCATGAGCAAAATGGATTTGCTCATGGCACAAGAGGACAGAGACGGCATCCCCTAAAGTGTACCTGTCATGAAAGATGCAGTAACACGGTACACACGTACAGATGTACTTGGCTCCTCGGGGGACTGATCAGTTCTTGGGGATCGTCAAAGTTACCTCTGTGACAAAACAGGGTGAGAGCCATGAACTTCCCCCTCTCCCTTTGCTGCCTTCTACCCCCAAGACTCTTCTGCCACCATCTGCTACAGAAGATGTGCAAAGATTCACACGTGCAGCACACACAGGCACACTCTGGGTTTGGTGGAACAGACTGCCCAGATATACTACCAAAGTAGAGCCATTGGTTACAGGTCAATTGCTAGGTTACTTCAACACCTTCTTTTGGTTCTTTCTGGTTTTCTCTCCTTTACCTCCTCCAGCCCTGCCCCTTGGAGCCACTGATCATCTTTTTTTTTTTTTTTT
>NW_007245334.1:69866-99515 GCF_000164805.1 Carlito syrichta | reverse complement strand
GCAGTGGCTGCTCTCGGCCACCGCAGCCTTGACCTGCTGGACTCCGGCGATCCTTCCGCCTCAGCCTTCCAAGTAGCCGGAATTACAGGCATGCGCTACCACACCCGGCTGATTTTTTGATTTATTGTAGAGGTGAGGTCTCGCTGCCCAGGCGGGTCTCGAACCCGCGGGCTCAGGCAATCCATTCACCTCAGCCTCCCAAATGCGCAGGATTACAGGCTGAGCCACCGAGCCCGGCTTGATCATCTTTCATGGTTCACTCCTGAACCCTCTCTGCACAATTGATTTCAGATTTCTCTTGGCCCAAGGGAACAAGACTGTTTTCTACAGGACACCAGGGAATTTGTCTTGCTGTGTCAGCAGCCCTGATTTAATGGTGACCCTTAGACCTGCACAGGAATTTGCAGAATGGCTTCTATTCCCTTCAGGTTTGATAGTTTGGTGAAGTAGCAAAATGCAGTGATAGAGACCACAGACTCTAAAGCTGGACTGACTTTGGACATGTCTTTCAACTTCCCTGTGCCTCAGTTTCTTCATCTGTAAAATGGGGAAAGTAGTACTTATCTCCTAAGGATTAAATTTGTCAAGTGCTTAGAATGATACCTAGCACAGAGAGACTGGGTTTTTTGGGGGGTATATTTATTACATTAAAAAATAGTTTTAATTGAACTGATTACTCAAGCCTCACCCTTCTGTCTCCGCATTCTAACATTGCATTTGTAGATTCTCTTTAGTCTCTATTATGAAATCTAGCCATTTTCTTTGCTCGCTGGGATCATAATCCTTCTACCTGAGATTGATTAATATACACAGCAACCTCCAGGGCAGATTCCTGACCATTCTCTTTTCTCAGACCAACACTTGTATTTAAAATGATCACAAATTAAAGGTAAAGTTCCCAAGACTCAGCTCAGCTAAGCCTTTTGAACAAATCTACCATGGAAATAAGAAAGGGAGGTAGTGGTCTTTGCTATGTTTTACTGTAAATAATTAAATATGGGTTCCTATGGCTTTGTGTACGATAAACTTGTCACTAATAATAAGGGTTCTAAATAGATCTGAGTTCAAATCTACCTGTTTTAGGAAGAAAATAATGCATAGAATAGTAAATAATCAGAAAGGAAGGAGACACCTCCCTGCCAGCCATGTGTAATAAATACATGGTGGGGGAGGGGAGAGAAGTGGGGGGATCCGAAGGCCATTCCCAAAGAAAAGCTCCAACAAGGTCTTAGGCAAAGTTTGCATCATCAGTGAGCTTCTATTCCTAGGCAATTACATCAAAAGTCAACACCTGTTTGTATAGAAAGTACACAGCAGCAACACGGAAATGTCCCCACTACCCAAAACTTTGTAATAAGGATGACTTCGGTATCATGAGTCAACGTAGGCAGTGCAAAGTTATTTGAAAGACACTGAATATTTCTAAACCAGCAAAACTTGATTACTATCCTTGATTTTTCAAACAGGAATGTCCTTATCATAGGAAGAGCGGTACCAGTGGATGCATGAATATGCAAGACAAGCACGATTTTCTGGAGAGACAAATCTACACAGTATAAGTAATTTGACACATCATTTTGCATTAAAATAACCATGGATATTGTAGTAGGCAGTGTCTGGCTCCCAATGACCCCTGTCACCTCATAAGCATGTCCTGGTATAATCCCCTGCCATTGAATGTGGTATGGATTTAGTGACTTGCTTCTAAAGATCAGAATGTGGCAAAAGTGGCAAGTTACCTCTTCCATGATTGTTATCAACAACTGTGGTTTCTATCTTGTTGGCACCCTGGCTCTCTGTTTCTTCTCCCTTTTTTTGCTCTGATGAAGCAAGCTGCCCTGTTGTGAGCTGCCCTTTAAAGACGTCCATAAAGCAAGGAATTGAGAGATTTTCCCATTCGATAGCCAGCAAGGAAGCAACGCCCTCAGTCCAATAGCCTAAAAGAGCAGAATCCTGCCAACAACTCCATGTGTGAGCTCAGAAGTCAACCAATCCACAGTCAAGCCTTAGGATGTCTCTAGCACCAGCGGACACCTGGATTTTAGCCTTGATTCTAATCCCAAAATTCAGCCAAGCTGCACCCATATTCTTGCTGCACAGAAACTATGGGATTATAAATGTTATAGTCCTAAGTCAAACATTTTTGGGGTGATTTGATAAACAACAATAGATAACTAATACAGATACATCATGGACCAGGGTATACAGCTAGCAAAAACGCCAAGGCCTGCTGCATCTACTTAATGTTTCAGCATATACCACCCAGGGCTGCCCAAGCAGTACAACACTTGGAGAAACCATTCACAAAGAACATGATGTAAACTTATGCAAATCTAAAGCTCTGTGACCACATTTACACTAAATTCCAAGTCCCCAGAGGAACTGGATTTGATTTTCTGCAATATAATTGCTCTCTGACCCACATCAGGTCTCACCTCCTCGATCCTCAGTTTCCTCATCTGTAAAGAATCTTAACTTCATCAGTATTCTGGAAAAGACATGAGATGTCTGTGAAAAGCACAGTATCTGGACTATAGCAGAAACTGACAATGAGCTGGATGACTTCGAACCTCTGACTTCAACCACCCTTTCCAGGGCTTTGGTTCTGTGCAAGATGCTAGCACATCTAGTTCTTTGTCTTCACTTCAGCTTGAAGTGGACCCTCCCATCCCTTTTTGGCAGGGGAGAGGAAGAACCAAGCCACCTCAAATCAGTTCTGCTTTGCCAAGGCAATTCTCCCATGGCGTGTGATTATTCCGTTAAGTACCAGGTGTTGAATTTGAAGAGCAAACCAGCCCCATAGTCAACCCATCTAGGTGCAATGAAAACAGAAGACAGACAAAGCTTGGGTTTAACTTCCTCATTCAGTTAAAACCAGAGCTCCCCAAAACAAAGAGTGACAGCAGTGAGATTCTTACTTGAAAAGAAGGCTCATATTCACAGGTTGTTTGAACATTATGATACTTGCCAATATGTCCAGCTGGTCCTTTTGTGTGTGCCATTCACTACAGTCATAACTGCAGATCCAGAGACTCTTAGCATGGTTGCTCATTAAAAATAATAAAGAACCCCTGCTAACTGAGCGCCGACTCTGTGCAAGGCATTTTTTCATACAGGTTTTGACATTCTCACAAAAGCATATGGCATCTTATAACTCCTTTCACACCTCTCTCCATTCACCAAAAAGGAAAATTGGTATGTATCCCAAACAGTAGAGTGTAGGAAGAGGCCAAGAATATTTCCCCCAACATGCACCCAGGCAAAGAAGGTACCAATATTTTTTGCAAGACTCAATTTTGTGCCTGGCCCTCTGTTGGGAACTTTATTCAACTAATCTCAGGAAGGCTGTGAAGTACATTAGTTAAGATTATTGACGGAAGGCCAGGTGTGGTGGCTCACACCTGTAATCTCAGCCCTTAGGGAGGTTGAGGCAGGAGGATCACCTGAGGCCAGGAGTTCGAGGCTGCAGTGAGGTATGATGGAGCCACTGCACTCCAGCCTGTGTGACAGAGGAAAACCCTGTCTTAAGAAAAAACCAAAATACTAAAACAGATGTGGAGGTGGAAGATAGTGATATTGATAATTCTGACCCTGTGTAGGCCTAGGCCTGCCTGTGTGTGTTGGTCTTGGATTTTAACAACAAAGTTTAAAAAGTACAAAAAATTAAAATTAAAAATGAAACCAGATCATTGATGGAGAAAACAAACTGCCTGGCTTTTAATTCTTGCTCCACCACTTTCCAGTTAGAGAACCTCAGGTGTGTTACTTTACCTCTCTGGGTCTTAGTTTCCTCAGCTTTAAAATGGGGCTAAAAGAGTACCAATCTCATAGCATTGTCATAGAAATAAATACGCCAACAGATTCTAAGCACTAAGCTCATCCTACCAAGGGATCAATAGATATCAGTGACTTAAATCTTGACATAACCTACAGGGTGAATGTGACTCCATACCATTTTATATATGAGAAAAATTAAGATCAGAGAAAGTAAAATACTTGCCCAAGCTCATACAGCTGGTAAGTACCAGAATTGGATTTTCAACCCACACATGACTATATCCAAAGCCATGGTCACTCTACTGCATTGTGAGATTCTGCTGACTTTCTTGTAGAAAATGACTAGAGTGACTGCATTTTGGCCATTTCCTGAATGCCAGGTACTGTCCTAAGAGCTTTATATGCATTTGACTGTTTACACTATCACAAATATTCAGTAGATGCAATTGTCATCCCCATTTCACCAATGAGGACATTGAGATATAGAAAGTTGCTCAAAGTCTCAAGTGGATGGTAGAGATGTGTACTGCTCACTGCACCCCATTCTACTCTCCTTCCTGAAGACGAGGGATTATGATTTCCAAGTCCATTAGGTAGAGTACTGTAACCCATTCTTGCTCATAGGCAAAAGTATTTCATTTCTAAGTCAAATCACTTCATCACCAAAACTCCTCAGCACTTTTTCCCAGCTGCAGCAATAGTAAGAACACATTTAGTAACAGAGGGAGCACAGGAAGAGGCAACCTAGGACACTGGCCCCTCATGGAGGAGCACTCCCTGGCAAGTGGACTTCTGTGAGTGGGAAATACTGTGCACAGGTTCTGAGATTTGTGATTGTGCATGTGATATAGCCTCACCTATCCTGGCTGACATAGGGAAAGAAATGACACAGAATTTCCAGGATTCAAACTCTGGAAAATGAGAACAATCACTTTAACACAGGGTGATGGTGAGAATTCGGTTATATCAGATAAAATCTATATGGAAGGGCATAGCAGAGACAAGCTCTCACAGGAAATGCTCAATGAATGCTCGTTGAATGGAAGAATTCTTTTTCTGAAGGCCAGTATTAAAACCTCCTAAAGAATACATAGCAATAGATCCTGACACTAGGTAGTACTTACTCTGTACTACGTATATGTCTGTGGACTTCATGAATACAAACTCACTTATTTCTCACAATAACCTATGGGATATGTACTGTAATTATCCACAATTTACAGGTGGGGAAATTAGGGTACACAGAAATGAAATGAAGGAACTGAGCTCTTTAGAAGTCAATGGAAGACCAGAGCAGTGTTTCACCAAGGCCTGCACTCTTGACTTTTGACCACTACCAGGTTGCCTCCCCATTGACAATTAATTAGGCAAGCAAACTTTTTTTTAAAAAAAGAACTCCATTGATGAGTAATTAGTTAGGTGTAAAGAAAAATAATATTCAGGGATAAACTAAGAAAAAAATGAAATGTAGGGTACATAAGGAAATATTTATTTTCAATTTGTTGCAGATAAGTTACTTTATAATGGTAAGTAAACATTCATACATACAAATGCACATACATAGAGGAAAACACAAGATGTATTGAAGATTGGCGACACTTGAAAGGCCACTCCAGACTGGTATGGATAAAACACAAGACAAAGGGACATAAAACATAAAGCTGTAACTTGCCCCATGTTCAAAGGAAACTTCCAGACATATCTCCAGTATGTCATAGGGACGAGATCATCTATTATTTCCCCTTGCAGGACTATTTAAGTCAGGAGATTCCTGGGGACCTAGAAGGGAAGGCATGTCAGGAGTGGTAGCCTTCCAGACCCTTCATATGTCGTCACTGCTGACCACTGCATCAATCCAGGGGTGGGCAAACCAGAAAAAGGAAAGAAGAACTTTCACAGAGTGGTGGCCCTCATGGCCACGAAAACCACAATGAATAAGAGGGACACGTATCTCTGTTACCACAAAAGAAGTCACACAGGCTGACTGTTCATGTTTCTGCTGGCTCAGCACATCTCCCAGGTCTTGTTGACCTTTCAGCCTCTGCATCTTGTGTTTTGGGCCAGCCTTGAGCTGATTGTGACAGATGAAAGGAGCATATCCAGACCCCCATCACTTGATGGGACTTGAGTCCTATTCCTTCCACACCAAGAGACTCAACCACTGATTCTGGGCTCCCATGCCCCTTCTGTAACTTTTTCTGATAACCAGTTGGAGGAACCTGTGACCATGTAAAATTAAGGTACTCTGGGGTCACCCTGGTGACACCTCTCCAGCCTGTGCCACCATCACATGGACTGGCTTAGTTATTAAACGCTTTTTGCCTTTGGAGTCAGACTTAATGGGTTCAAAGCTCAGCTCTCCCCTTATGATGGGAGACTTGCTTTCTTCTCTAAATGTTAGTTTTATCATCTGTAGAAAAGAAATGATGAAGATGACAATGGCAATTAGAGTGATGATGATGACGACAATGATGGTGATGATGATGCCATCTACCTCCCAGTGCTGCTGTGAAGATGACCCAAAGGAAAGCATCTAGCTCAGTGGCTGGCAGTATAAGTGTTTGCTAGCTTGGTTAGCCATTATCCTCTCAGTTCTTTCTAAGCATTGTCTGCTTAGCACTTCTCATACCCAAGCCCACTCAGGTTCAAAAATTATTCCCTGAAATCCGGTGACTTGTCCTCCTTCTCACCGGTTTCCTTTTTCTCGAATGCACTTGCCTAGCCTGTGTGGGCTGGGGCAGGTTTCCCGCTCCATTTGTAACCAGTATAGATTAGCTCTAAAGCAGATACTATCTTTGTTCCCTCCACATCTCCTAGGATACCTTTGCCATTTTAGTGCTCACAGACAAAGGCCAGCATTGTAGTAGTATGCTGGTAAATATTTATCAACCACCTTTGGATGGGGAGAAAGGATCCCTAGTTTGTAGTGTTGGCCAGTTTCCATAGTATAAATACTCCCACTATAGCTGACTCCAAGTTATCAATGTGAGGTCAACCAGGTTTCAAAATTCCTAACAATTCAACACCCAGCTCTCATGAGCCATCACTAGCTAACACAAGCACACCAAGGGCATCTGTGTCTCTCTTGCAAACAGGCTGCATCCAGGATGCTGGATCTGCTTTGTATGTGCCCAAGGGGTACAGAAGTGTCTGGGAACATGTGCCCCTGCCCACACCCCATCCAAGCAGCCAGGGACTGGTAGGTTCAGAGTTGTCAATATTCAAGCCCCTTTACTCCGATAGGCCAACACTGATGCATAACCCACACCCTCTCCAGTCTCCCTGGAGGATTAGGCCAAAATTAGCTCAATGGAACTTTGTTCAGTCTCCTTCCTTCCCAAACTTACTTCCCACTTCCCTAATAGTTTTTCACTGGAACCTTTCTTATGTCACATTCATGCAAATGGTCATTCCAAGGTCTTCTTCTAGAGAATCAAACTTAAGACAGCATTTAAGGGTTTGCATGCAAAGGCTGGACAGACCTGAGTTCAAATCCTGATTCTGACCCAAGCTGTTGGACTTGGGAAAGTTACTGAAATTCTCTGAGCCTCCATTTCTCCAAGTCCTTTGCCCCACTGTCTCTACCTTCTTGTGGGGAAAGAGCAGTTGACTCTGCACAGTTATGGAGAAATTGGTACTTATACAATTTTGGTGGCAGAATAGATTCATAACAGCAATTCACAAAAGTTATCAAATGACCTCTACCTAGACCCTTAAGAATACATTGGGTATGACAGTATCAATTTTACACATTTTTCCTAAGTAAAGAATGCTAAACATGAAAAGATTTTATATACAAAGGTTATCATTTTAGCCCAGCTCTTTGAACATGATTGACACAAAATGCATTATAATTAATTAATGAATCAGGGTTTTATTTATCGTTGTAAAAAATTAGAAGTCACCTTGATATCAGTGGACAAATGCAGAAGACGAGCTAACTGTTCTGGAGCTGACTTTTGATTAAAAATAAAAACTACACTGCTGTTAAAAATTATATTTGTTAAAAATCACTTAAAATATTAACAGGATTATAAAGTGGAGTAAAACAAATCTAAATTTATGCTAAAATCTCAACTTAATTATCTTAAAATATACATACAAAAACATTGAAAATAAACTGCCAGAATAAGAAAATGATTAACAAAAAGATGGTATATCTAAGCAGAGGAATATTATGCAGTAATTGAAAATTGACTGCATAAAATTATGAAATGCTATCTATCTGTGGAATAGCAATATAGTTCAAAGCATAATTATTGCATATGTAACTATAGAGAATAAACTCATGATTTTTAAGTAGGATATTTAATATGTGATTTGTGATGAATCAACCTATAAAAAACTAAATCAACTACATAAAAATGTATGCATAAAGGAAAAAGACTAAGTAACTAAAGCAAACCGTTAAGAATGATTATACTTGGGCTGCAGCCCTTGAGTGATTTTCTTTCTTTTCCTTTTTTATGCTCCAAATTTTCTCTAATTAAGGAGAATTACTCTTATAATAAACAGCGTTTTGATTGATTGGTTGGGTAACAACAGTGCAACGTGCACGCAAACACATGTACACAGATGAAATAATAAGGAAAGTGATGGAGAGCATTAGTATTCAAACACTCTTCTCCTTTCATGCTTTCCAAATTTGTTTTCTAATAAGGGTAAATCACAGCCATTTTCTATGGCAGTTAGCAAACCAACCTAACCAGAGACTCAGTATGACTCAAATGAGAACTTCCCAAGCCACAGAGAGTTATGCTTTGGCTGACACTCCAGCTCTGGCAAAATTAGCTGGGGACAGCAGCTGGGTGTTAAGGTATGTGATTTGAGGGCAAAGGAATCCAGAAAACTATGCTTAATGAAAATCCAATTCAGCCATCCTTGCCTGTGCAGTGTGCCCCCATGTATTCATGGCTTGCCAAATTGCACCCTTGAAAGCAAATTTCCTCCCTGATTTATGCTGTCACATTCTGTCAGTTTAAGTCCATTGTTTCCAATTAAATTTTGTTTTTTAATTGCAATGCATGCAGGTAAGTGTTTTCTAGCTGATGCATTAGAAAAGCCAGGTCAATGGAAACACACTGACTCACCACCTGGTGGGTAATTTTCTTTTCATAAAGAATTTGTCATTTTGAAGCATGAAGGAAAAGCGAGATCATCATGGAACAAGTCAAGTCTCCTCTCCCCCTTCATCAACTCAAATCATAAGAAAAATGTAGCATTCATCCTGGATAACAACCATTTGCCTATATGCAGGGTAGCATCAGGAGACATAAATGTCAATGGCCACTCATGTCCTCCTGAATGTTACTACTCTACAGAACTGGAGATTCAGCTTGGCACCATAAAAACACAAATATCTTCCTTTATTCCTCCTTCTTCCCTGATGCTGAGGACATTTGCCTTTTGAACACCCCATTTCCTAACACACGAGTATACAGTATATAAAACCTGCCATCTGGTTCTTTCTTTTTTGGATGAAGCCATTTACATGTTCTTAGTATAATTAGTATTGCACTGTGACTTGTCAATATTATTCTGCCATGGCATCTAGCAACAGTTTAAGTGTACCTGAAACTTTCATAATTTATTTGTTGCAGTATGCTTTCAAGTTCTAGTGAGGGATAATTACCAGGGAGATTAGTACATGGTGTTGGGTTAATTAAATATGATAAAGCCATTTGCCTGTGACATGATGAGTCTGTTTCTATCTAAATGATATAAAATGGTCAGACTCATTGAAGGTAACATGGTGACCCCACAGAAGATTATATCTAACCAAAATAGAATCCTGCTAATGATGTTTCAGAATTTGATGCTCTCTCTCGATTTTGCTACCTGTCTTTTTAATCAGAGAGATGTCATTACAGTGATCATTCTTTACACTTGCGCCCAGCCTCAGGAGAAAGCAAGAAACCTTCTAATTATCTTGAAATGTTTGCAAAATACAAAATGTTAAAGATGTGAAAGGGAAGCTGCTTTCAATGCATTGCTTCTGATCTTTGTTGGGCTGAGTCAGAATCAGTCTTAACTGAGGACAATCTTCTGGGTTAAGAGAGAAAGAAGGAATAAGAGGTCAGAGACTGATGTCCAGCGGTTGTCTGACCATGACCCAATTTCCCCAATGGAAATGAAATGTCACTGAGTTGTAAACAAACGTAAGCAAGGCTGAAAGTCCAATGGGCAGCCATGCCCAGTTTTCATACTAGGCACCAAAGGTTTTGAGATGAGTCTAGTTTTCTATTTTAATTTCAGAGAAACAAAAAACAAAGATTGAAAGTACACCATATTTTTGAATATATAAAATGTACTTTACGCTGTGAATGTTAACAGCTGGATGCTACCATGCTGTCATAGTGAAATGGCAATAAAATGGACACAGTCCCCAGGGCCTGATCCCCGTTTCCTTGAGAAGATCAAGTTTACAGATACAGCTGCTGCAAAGGTTATAGTGGCCAAAATGGTCAATCCAGTCAAATATACTCTAAGCCCAGTCCCAGAATATCAATGAAACTAATTGCTAGAATGATGGCCAAGTGAGAGGGATCATTTTCCATTAGCAAGTATCTACTAGTTCCTCTCACAAGCAGGTCACAGCAGGGAACAAAATAAATAAATGCCTTATGAAACTTTGCCCTGTCAATAGTAAGACACTAACTTGCAATTTAGCAGAAAAAAGTAGATGTATGTTGCATGATGGTGTAGCATTCTGACAAGGAACATCACTCTAGCTACTTTATCTTTTGGCCATTTACATATGAGAGCAATTACTCCTGAGCATCTCCCTCCATTCTTCAGTATCTCCCTCCTGAACCACCAAGCCTCATCCCAAGTCACACCCCCGACTCTGGGCTGATCCCCTTGACTTCTCCTCCCTCACTCCTCACTTTTTAATCTTATCTCTTTGGAGGCTTGCAATCATCCCTCTGGGTTCATTCCTTTCACCTACAATGGCTGAAGGGTACATCTGGCCTAGCCCCTCCCTGGGAACCTAAGCCAGAACATGAACCCTCACTCCCAGTACCCTCCCCCCATTTTTCCTTCCCTCGGTTCATGACCAGGAACTGCTCACTCACAGCAACATAAGCAATTAGTGGGATGGCAATTTGCTGTCCAAAAGAAGGAGTCAACACAGACTTCAAAAGGTGCCGGAACTGCAGCTGATCCCTGGAGGAAGAACAGGACATGTATAGGCAGAGACCAGGGAGTGCTGGGAAGAAGGAATGCGAGCAAAAGTTGAGCTGGAAACATAAAAGGCCAGGGACAAGAGAGCGCTCAGTGTGCTTGGCACAGAGAATGTCAGTCTGACATCGGGGTGAGTCAAGATTTACATAAACACAAAAAAATAGTTGTTTCTATGGATTCGGTAGGTACATTGGTGCACCATCATGGATGGAGTCTAAAAACATCATGTGAGGTGATGGAAGCCTTACATAAAAGAGTATGTTGCGTGATTCTGTTTATAGCAAGTTCTAGAGCAGACAAAACCAATCCAAAGTATAAAACATCAGAGTAGTAGTTACTTACGGGAGGTGGGGTTCAGAATTGACCAGAAGTAGGCTTGAGGAAGTTTTCTGGGGGCAATTCTACATCTTGATAAGGCTTTGGGATTATACAGGTATATGTGTTAAAACTCAGAGATTGTCCACTTAAGATTTAGGTATTATACTGTGTGTAAATTTTACATCGAAAGAGAAAAAAAAAAAAACTATAAGCTAACATTGAACTCTAATTAGTAATATACTTGCTGAAGTATTTAGGGGAAGGCATAACAATGTCTGCAATTTATTTTGAAATGCATAAAATTGAAAGCATAAGATGGATTAATGGGCGGATAGAAGATGTGTAAAGGAAGAAAGAGATGGTAAAGTGGAGTGAAATAAGACGTTAATGATAGAATCTATTAATAGGTGGTGGGCACACATGAGCAAAACTCAACTCATCTGTGGATTTAAACATTTTTATAATAAAAGTTTTTATTGAATGTTGGGCATACATAGGCTTTCAATGAAGGTCAATATTATATTTTACGGTCAAAGGACATCTCATATTTTGCATGAGAAATGTTGAGAAGAAAGTAATTTGGGGGCATTTAATCAGATATATTGAAATTTACTGGATAATGAAATATAGTAAAGACAAAAACAATTTAAGCTACTATTTTTGCCATAGGTTGGCTGCTGTCTCTGTAGCAAGCATTAGCCACCATCTCATTTAGTCCTTACAACAGCCCTAAGAGGAAGGTAATGGATTTCAAAAGATTAACTGACTTGTCCAAAGCTAATCAGGCAGAAAGTTATACTGGCAGGACTAGAATTTGAACCTAAGTCTAACTGATCCAGCAACCATATAGTATCTTTGAGTTTTGCCATAATACTCTACAGTTACTTTTGGCAAGATAGTGTATCTCCAGTCTCATATCACTCCTCAATTTTCTTCAGTAAGGGAAGAGTTTCAACCCTTCAGAAATGGTTTGGACCTGATGCTAAATATATCAGCTTTGGATTTTCAGGTTTCGCAAATTATTTTCAGTGCATCTTGACTTAAATTCCACAAATTTTCCTTGACTTAAAAATGTAGTTACACTAGACATCTCATATTGCATAAGACAGTATAGCAGAGGCCTAATAAAGACTCCTGCCTTACCTCAGAAGAGTGATTTTAATAGTGGACTTTTAAACACTGCAGTGAGGTGGTGAGGAAAATCTTGTGGGGGCAGCCAGCACTTTGGGGACCTCATTTCTTAAGGTTTTTATACAGAAATCTGGCCAGAGTATACAGAATTGCTATATATTCTCTATGAAGCTTGAACTTTGAGGTCACAGACTTGCATTCTGATCTCACACAACTACAAAAGGTAGTTTTACGAGAAGTGATTTAAACCCTGTGAGAATCTCTCCTCTCTTTTAATGGGGATAATTCCATGTAATTCTCATGGCATTATAATGAGAAACCAATGTCTGGGAACTCACAGGGCCTGGCCTTGTGTAGACACTCAATGAAATTTTATTCCCTTCCCACTCTTTTGCCTGGGCCACAGGAAGGAATGATACTCAGGGAGTCGGACCATGACATACTCCTCAGAGGTACGTTTAACACCGAGAATTAGTAATTATGCCTCCCTTAGAATGCCTTTCCATTGAGAAACTCATAGTATAAAAAATTATATACTTATGAACACAATTATTCTTTTTTATGCCACATGATTTTCTCATAATAAATACCCATTCACAATATAGATTCCCCATTGATAGCAGCAGCATCAGTGCCAGCCCTGGGAAGGAGCGAAGGGGTGGTCAGTGGGGAACTGTTAGTGGGTTTTCAGTCAGAAACAGTATAGTCTATGATTTTGACAGTTAAAGTGGAAATAGTAGGGAATCAATTTCCATTTAAGACTTTTAGTGCTGGGCACTGAATGGAAGCTTGTTGAACTGAGTTAAAGATGAGGGGGCTTTTCACCAGATGCCTAATATCTTTACAAGGAAACACTTAACATACTGGAGGGGTTTATAGTCTTAGTAATTGGGCCTCTAAAAGGGGTGTTTAGTTGATGGGATTCTGAAATTCACTGTGAATCAAAGGACCAAAAACTCATCTCTTTAAAAAGTGGAAGGGAAAGCAACATTCAATTTGCTCTGATATATCCATAAACCATGTGGACATAAGGGAATTCCATGAAGAAATGAATGACTGAAGAATGGAAGGAGTGACTTTGTGAGTGTGGGTCAATGTCACAGGAAAAAGGAGACAGATTAGCAAACAAAATTAACTCCCCAGTTACTTATATCCCTCATTCATTATTCAACACACATGTATTGAGCACCTACTATGTTCTAGGCACCACACTATGCCCTCAAATAAATCCATGGAATAAATAGACACAATTTGTACCTTACAGTTTTTAATTCTTCAAAGGATGTATATTGGATATCAAAATACTTTAGCTGATTTTGCATCTGCTTCCCTTTCACCCCAGGTTTAACCCTCCCTCTTCTGAATGTAGATTCAAGCCTTTCCTTTCTACTTCTTCCAGTTTTAGGTCACAATCGGATGAAATAATCCTTCAAAGAAGATGGGTAAAGGGAAGAACCTAGATGGATGAGTCAGAATCCTTCCTAGTAGGTAAGAGATGGAGAAGAACTGGGGTGTGTTCTGCCTTCCAAACTTTGTTTCAGAATGAGATAACACGTAACATTTCTACTACTGTCCAGGCCCCAGATCTGGTTTGTTGCTTTTTACATGTTATCTTCATCAGAAGCTACAGCGTAGGTGCTTATTATATTATTCTTGCTGTTCTTAGAATAATAATCCCTTTATAGACAAGTCAACAGACTAAGTACAACTGCAGCCTTTGAATTGTCGTGCAGCTCAGATGAGAGCCAGAAACTGAATTCAGCAGTCAACTGTTTCCCAAGAACATGGTCTTGCCACCCTATCTCTTTCCTTTTTAAACCCTGGGGATCATTTATATATCTATGGAATGGATGGTCCCTGGCTCAGGTATTTGCTGTTCTTTTCTTTTCTTTTTTCTTTTTTTTTGAATTGGAGTCTCATTCATGTCACCCAGGCTGGAGTGCAGTGGCACGTTCACGGCCACAGCAGCCTTGGTATACTGGGCTTAGGTGATCCTTCTGCCTCAACCTTCCAAGTAGCTGAACTACAGATGCATGCTACCATGCCCAACTAGTTTTTTTGTGTGTGTGTGATTTATTTTAGAGATGGGGTCTCACCAAGTTGCCCAGGCTGGTCAGTCTCCCAAAGTGCTGAGATTACAGGCTGAGCCAATACGCCCGTCCTACTATATTTTCAATAAACATTTATTAATTGTCACATGTGTGCAGATATTGTGAGTGTTTAAGGCAAAGATTATGTTTTGACTTAAATTGTCTGCCAGTGACTCTGTTCTGTATGTGAATCTTTTCTTTTTTTTTTTCTTTCTTTCATTTGGCAAATAATATTGCATGCTCACTATGTCACAAGTGCTCTCCCTGTGCTAGGGATGAAGCAGACCAAAATAGGCAAGGGACCTACACTCAGGAAATAAGCATTCCAGAGCAGGAGATGGAAAGTAATTATATAATATTTATTTGTATAATGTTTGCTATGTCAGGAGGTAAGAGCTGTGAAGAAGTAAAGCAAAGTAAAGGGACAGACAGTGACAGGAGACAGGAGGGATGCTGATCTAAATAGGATGACCTCTGGGAGAAGGGAATTTTTAAGTAAAGACTCTAAGTAAAAGAAAGAATAAAGCCATGAACTTATTGGGTGGGACATGCATTCCGAGCAACGAGAAAGCACATGCAAAGGCCCTGAGGTGAACAGGTGCCTGGTGTACTCTGGAGTTCCTGAAAAAGCTGGTGCAGCTGGAGCTCCATATTCATGTGTTTAAATAAAATCTATAAACGTCACAGTAGCACCAGAGATGTCCTGCTTCACACTTGTAATCTTAGAGCAGTTCGTGTGCCTCCAAGAGAGCACAGGAGACAATTATTTTCCCTAAAAAATCACAAAGCCACTTTAATCACTCCATAAAAAATGGCTGGGCAATGAAGAGAGTGCCCACCCAAACCACCCAGGCAGCCCCAAGAGTGAGAGCCAGCCGATGAAAAAGACATTCACAAACAGATGCTAAGAGAGCTGAGCTTCCCTCCTCTTCCTGCAACACTGCAGGTCTTTGCTTTTAGCACCCAAGTCTTTGATCAAGGCTTTCCAGAGCTTCCCTCCCCCAGGTCCAGCATGCCCAGTCTCATGGAAGATGTGACCCAGCCAGCAGTGTGACCATCAAGGAGCAGCCCAAGGCAGGGGGAGCTACAGATCAAAGGAGCAAAGCTGAGAGTTTGGCTTCTAATTAGTGGAAAGTTAAAGTCGATTTGAGTCATTAGAATTACTGACTTAGGGGTTTATTAAATAACATCCTCTCACATATATTTTCTATTAATACTCTGTGGTAGCTCCAGTTAGCTTCAGCGCATGAGAACTTTGTGCAATAAGAGATAATATTTTAGAAAATCACAGGTATATTTTGTGCCAAAAAGTACAAGTTTGAATAATTTTCCTTTTATGAATAGTAGATAACAATTTAGAGATAATCAATCCTAATGGCATAGAACTCTTAAAAATCCTGAGAATCAGACTTTTTTTGGAGCAGAAAGAGAGCCTTAGTAGTCATTGCATTCAACACCTTCATTTTATCTTTGAGAAAAGAGAGTGCCAAGGGTGAAGTCCAAGGTGCAGGACATTTGGGAGAATAGAGGAGAAATACATCAGCCCAAGGCACTTTTCACTGCCCAGCTGCTTCCCTTCTAGTCCCTGGTTTGTAGCTTCCCTTTCCAACTCCACTGAACACACTCTGTAAAAAATTCAGCAAGGCTTTCAAATGCTTAAATTGCCATTTCTCTTTGTTTTTTAGCTTTTGTGTCCTTAATGCATATCTCACCTGTGAGAACTCAGTGTAAATAAAAACCATTTTTCTTGTTATCTAAACTATTGCAATTCGATATTTTTTCTACTAGAATATATATACAAAGATATTTTTATATATAAAATCATAAGTTGGGAGAAAAAACAACATTTAGACATCACTTTAAATTTTACAACTTTGAATCATTCTCATCACCCCCCCCCCAAAACAAATATGTCACATTCTCCTCATGACAATGCAATTTGGAAATGCTAGTTTAAATGAATAGAAGTTGTTGAAATATGAAACAAGCGAAGAATATCTTTTGAAAGTTTGTATGGCTTCTAATCAAGCCTAAATCACAAGACTATAAACTCCAAGTTGGTTATTGTCTTCCCTTAGGCTTATCCAGCATATTCATGATGCAATGTCATGTGATGATACCAACTGATCCCAAATAATTTATTAAGAGGCAGCTTTCTGGGGTAGAAAGAATATGAACGTTGAGTTTATATAGTGCTGACTCTGAATACCAGACCTTGACTGGCACCCCCAACTCTCTGTTCCTCAGTGTTCTCATCTGAGAAATGTGTTTGAATTATTAGTATTTATCCTTTAGGCTTGCTATGAGAGTCGCATGGAAACAATATGTTTCCCTCTAGTATGATTCCAAACATGCAGTAGAGATACTTAATAAATACTGTAAAACCTGGCACATTTTAATTAAAAGGGTCCAAAATATAAATTAAAGTAATATTAATGCCATAATATTAATAACAGTATAAAATTCTTCAGTTGGTCTATACTCCTAAAATAATAAACAAATAACAATGAATCTTATACTGGATGCAACTGATAGAACACCAAATGGCCATGATGTAGCCACTTCCAACACCGGAGGCTTCTCCCACCTTCTAGCAGAAGATCAACCTCCCATACAACCCAGCAGTTCCCCTTTTAGTTATATACCCAGAGGAACTCAAATCATTCTGCAAAAAAGATACCTGTGCATGCATGTTTATTGCAGCACTATTCACAATAGCAAAAACATGGAACCAACCATGCTGCCCATTGAAAGTGGACTGGATTTTTAAAAAAGTGGTACATATACACGATAGAATATTATGCAGCCATAAAAAAAGGACAAAATTATGAACTTCACAGCAACTTGGATGGATTTAGAGTCTGTAATACTCAGTGATCTATCACAGAAACAAAGAATTGAGTACTGCGTGTTCTCACTCATAAGTGGACCCTGAACAATTATCATAATACTAGGGATTAGCAGCAGTGGGAAACTCCCAAGGGAGGGAGCAGGGGTGGGCACACTTCATCAATAAGCATACCTGATCTCAAACCAGATGACGTGAGGACCAAAGTGAGGCCCAAACTTTACCTGTACAACCACCATTTGTATACCTAACCCTAAAGGATAAGTACTAATAATTCAACATCTTTAAAATAAAAATTTCAAAAAAAGAATTCAACTCTCCCTCTTTTGAGAACAGGCTGGGCAAAGGACCAAAGCTAACTGCCAATTGCCAATCCCATCATCAATCTGTATGATTGTGGAAGTTGCTCTGCATTCCCTCCCTTCACCTCCTAAGTAAGTACCAATGATGAGCTGGGTGCTCATATCTAACTGGCACAGATGTGCCTATGCACAGAGAAGCTCTGAAATAGGTGTCTCAAACAATATCTGTGTTCCAGAAAAACCCCATGCTCAGGAAAATTGGGCAATGAAATCACAGGGGGTTTGGAAAAGACAAGGTTAGGGCAGAACACGGCAGATCTTTGCAAATTCGCAACAACATCATCATTGCAAATAATAATCACAACCATAATTATTATTTTAACTGGCATGTTTGAGAATACATGATAAATTGTTAATAATTAAAATAAAATTACAGTAAATATTGGG
Source organism: Carlito syrichta (assembly GCF_000164805.1). Lineage (NCBI taxonomy): Eukaryota > Metazoa > Chordata > Mammalia > Primates > Tarsiidae > Carlito > Carlito syrichta. Next base: position 81,417 of record NW_007245334.1, on the reverse strand, counting down.
CTTTTCCTTTTAAAAAAATTAAGGCAGCTTAATAGAAGGTTTATAAGGGGAGATCGAGACTGCCGAATTATGGAAACAGAGGCATCAAGATCAGGGAGAATTGCTCAATAAGCACTTCTAAGAGCAAGGATTTGGAGAGTGAGTCAAGAGGCAAAAACTGGAGAGAACTGCAGGGACTATTTTCTATTCTTCTGAGGCTTGCTGCATTCAGTTGTTAGTATACTTTGCTTCAGTTGTTGCTTCTTGGTAGTGAAAAACATCCATGTTCTATGGGATGCTGCATATGGAACAAAGTAATTTTTATGCTATACTGATATTCCCATATTTAATCAATTCTCTATGAGCCTTTCTGCCTTATGGAAACATTCAGTATAGTAGAACAGACTTTATTTAGATGACAAGCATTAATACATTGGTTCCTCTATTGGGAGCTGATTATCGTCCCTGAAATGGGTATAATATTTTATTGTCTTAGTTTGGGTTTCCCTAAAAGTGAAGCCTGAGACAAGGATTTTGGAGCAGATAATATATTTCGGAGTTTATCCCAAGAACCACAATTGAGGAAGTATGAAAAATGACACAGAAAAGGAAGAAACACAAAGGAAGCTTATATTAACAGATTCCTGCTGTAGACAAATAGGGCTCAGTCCCAATGGGGACTCTCTAAGAAACCATGTGGAACCTGACTCGGAGTTGTCTCACAGGAGGCTAGGACATTTGTCCACGGACTCTCAACAGCTGGGAGAGACCCCAGGGAGTTAACTTCCCCACATTTCCAGGACTTGCTTGCTGCTTGCTGCTTAATAAGCTCCCAATGCTGAGAAAGGCCTTAGGCAGAGAAGAGAGATAGAGGCTGAAAACTGTCTACTTCTGCTAGGTGAACTTGGGCAGACCAGTGGGCTAGGAGGAAGAGAATCACAGTGCCTGCTGTGTATTTAAGAAAGGACTGGCAGAGGCTTCAGAGGTTGACATGAGAAAGAATCTCTTGGGAAGAACTGAGATAGGCCAACTCAAATTATTGTCACATCCCAGGTCACCATGCCTAAATTTCAATGATTAGTGAACGTTCATTGGGTTAATCATGATCCCTTCCCCTGGTGAAACAGAAACATCCTAATGCCTGCTACCCATAGATCATTTAAAAGAAAGTGCCTAAGTTTACCATCCCTCCTGAGGAAGAAGTCCTCTGCAGTTACTTAAGCCTAGGTGGCCATTTTCTATACCAAAAGTACCTCATATGGAAGTTGCTGATTGGCTCACAGTGGGCTTGTGACTTAAAAGAAGCCCATCTATATGTTGTCCCCTGTAAAGTTTCTATCTGATCAGATTTTCCAGAATAAGCTCGAAACTAGGCTAAGTCAGAGAACTGCTCAGCTGAAAGAGACACATACAGAAAGAGATGGAGAAACAAAGCAAATAGAGTGATATCAACAATCCCCTGGGCCAAGGTGGTGACACAGAAGCCCAATTACTAGAGTTGGGACCTTAACTCACCCTTTAGTTCCTCAGTCAACGTCCCATCCCTGGGAGACCTGTGTGTCCAGTTGTTACAAGCTCCCTGAGATTCTCATCACCATTACTTCTCAAATCTCTGTTACATAAACATGACCTGAATATGTTCCTTTTTTTTTCCTTACAGCTCAAAAAGCCAAATTAGCATGTGTCATAGAGTATTTACCAACTCCTCAGTTTCATCCCGGTATTTTCTCACTTGGTACAAAGGAAAATGTCTCTTGAGGACTACATCTCAGCACCTACCAGACTATTGCCCAATCATGGATCCAGTTTTTCTTGCCTTTGTTAGGCTGTAAGGTCAACCAAAAAAATGAACATTATCTATAACCAACCTGAAAGACAAAGTCATTATCTTTGCATTGGCACATCTGCCAGAGAGATTTCCAGTCAAGATGGATTGATACAGGCATTTTGGAAGCTGTAACATTGTTACCAAGGCTTCACTTCCAAGTTGCAATAATCAAACTCCTCCATCTGACCAATGACCGAAAATTGAGTTTTCACCCAAAAGCTACATTGTTCTAGAAGCCCTCTGGGCAGAGCAACTATCTCTTGCAATTAAATGTTGACATAATTCTTTCAGGGCTATAGCCTCGCTTTTGCTCCAAGGCTTCCTTCCAGGCATGTGAGATCTGCCCAATTCCCAGTTAAAGCATTCTTTGGAAACCTACAAGCTCAAAGCAAAGGTCTTTGGGTTTGGGGGGTTTATGTGAGAAGTTCAAATACCAAGAAAAGTGTTCAGATGCAAATGAAAGTATTTGTGGTCATTTATTCAAGTGTCTGCAAAGTGCCTACTTCAAGCCAATGCTGAGCAAGGAGCCAGGGACACTGAAAGAGGTAAAAAGCAGTCCCTGACCTGGGGAGTCTACAGAAAGTAGAGCTATAGACTGGAGAGTAGATATATTGCAATACAACATAGAGTACTACAATCACTGTGTGAGCTATAAGTTGTGTTAGAAGCAGGACAGAGTAACAGTCCTGGAGAGTTGACAAGGCTGGAGATGGGAGTGAGGAAGCAGTTCAATGTCCCATGGATCCTGATAGATGAAGAGTTTGCTAGCCAAAGAAAGAGGAAAAATGAAAGGTTCATCATTCAACAAAGTTAATGTGCCAGCCACTGCTGAAGATGAGGACACAGAGGGGGGAAAAACAAGACCAAAATCCCTGTCCTCACAGAGCTTATGAGAGTGAAATGATACCAATCACTGAAAAATACTTCAACAATGATAAGGTGGCAGTCATGCATTGGTGAGAGTCTGCAACTCTGTTCATCAACTTTCAGTTCTAAGAGGAGCTCACAAGAACATCTTCCCATAATGCCCATAGCTACCACTCCAAACCAGCTTGGTCTTGCTGAGTGTCTGCTTCCTCATTTGTAACAGGGAAGGAAGAATGCTAATATTAGCTAATACTCTAATACTCACTTACCTATTATTACTTGACACTGTGCTAATGACATAACACAAGCATGCCTCAGTCCTGTGATCTCCATTTTGCAGAACAGGAAACTGAGGCCGAAGGAGGTGAAGAAACTCAGCCAGGGAGCTGCTATACTAACTACCAGTCACCCTGGGTTGCCAGGCAGCTGAAAAGAGAAACTCGTGCATGAGAAGGACGTAACATAGTACCTGGTATGTGGTAAATGATCAACAAATGATGGCAATTATGACTGACCACAGCAGTTCAAACTCCTGACTCATAATATCTTTCCTTTTCAGAAAGATGCCACTTTTCACCTACCCTTGGGAGCACAGGACCTTCTCCTCTTTCCTCACTTTTATTTTTTCCTTTTCTAATTTCAGACAGTACTTTTTCATCTAACCAACATGTTCTGGGCCAAGCTACCCTAGTGACAAATGAAAATATGCAACTTTTACAAGACACCTCCTCAAAAGCCTTCTCCTGACAGAATTTATACACTGAATATTTTCAACGAAATGTGTGGATGCACAGCTAAACTTGAAAACAACACTTGATTTGCCACCTCCCAGCCTTTACTCAAGCAGCTCGCTCTACCTAGAACTCTCTGCAACTTCTTTTCTGTCTAAACAGAAGCAATCAAACTTGTAAAATCTTTCTGGCTCCTCTGTAATAGCTTCCAACAATAATTTGAATCACTCTACATATTTTCTTCATTTGTTCTCATGCACTTACAATTCTGACATGCCAAATATTTAACAAGTCATGAAATCAGAACAAATGCCTAAACACCTAGTAAGACCCCAGAATGCACAAACACCACCTAATGGCCAGTCCTGCTACAATGGATTCTATTAGGTTCTTATTTTGGTTTGGTTCTGATTTACCCCTATAACTTGAAGTCAGAGATTGTATTCATCTTAATTATCAGTAGATGTCAGTTGAAAGAATGAATACACAAACAATGATCTGCATAAATGAACACGTGATGCACCAGAATGAGAAAATAAGAACAAGGAACTTGAAGGGAGGGAACTAAAATTTAAGTTTTAAAAGATTTCACAACATTGGATATCCCAACAGAAATAACCAGCTTGAAAAAATATGGTTTAAGAAAACCTATTATTTGAACAAGATTACCTCCTTAGAGACTTCAAATTAATCCTTCTGTGCACGCCCGTCTCTAATCTTCCCAAACACAACACACTTAAGCAGTTTCCTTTGTAATTTCCTGGTTTTCCCTCAATGCAATCACTGCCATATAACCAGAGGGTCAGAAAAGAAGACTTATAAATGCTCTGTTCCCATGAATCATCATATGGGGCTGAATGCACAGGACACATTCTACTTAGGCCTGGAAGGTATGGCTCAGGCAGCACAGAAAGGGAGGAAGACTGAGGAGTGCTGCAGGTATCAGCAAATTGTCTACATAGTCGCTAGATGACCAGCTGGATATAGACAAAGAGAACACTGCATATATTTTATAAGGTTGACCCATGCCAGTGTATGTGCATGCCTGTGTACACATGTGCATACACACACACACACACACACACACACACACACACACACACACGCACACATACTTCTAACAAATTTGGTTTTTTGTAGTTATAGGAATGAGGACTTTGAAACTACAGCATTGGTTTGAGTCTCCCCTTAAAAAAACATGATTGCTCTCACAAAATGTCATTTCAATTACAGAAACCCAATAATGAACCAAAAATACCCTCCTGTGCACTCTTGGCTCGTAAAGTACCCACTGACTGTGACAAGCACTAGCTGAGGCTTGGAGTTTTTTGTATTATGAATAAAAGGATGCAAATCAAATGAGTTGGCTTTTAGAGATCATTATCGAAAGTCTAGATAGCAAAGGTCTGTCAAGCTGTTTTGCATTTTGCTATATAATCACCACAACAAAAGGTAAAGCTGCTTAGAAATCCAAATAAATTAATAAATAAATACAACTATAATGATATTGATCCAGCAACTCTGAATAGAGAATGCCTTCTGTCTACCTTTGTGCAAAAGCCATGTCTCTGTCTGAAAATGCTTAGCATTAGGGAAAGCAAAATATATATATCATGGCAATTCTCAAGAATCTCAGGCAATTTTCACAAGAAAGTTATCCCTTTTCCAAAAAATAAGAAAGGTTAGAAAAGTAGATTCCAACAACTGGCTTCCTGAATAGGGTAGCAAATATTAACTCTCCTAAAGTTCAGACCCCCAAAAAAATTCAAAACAGTAATTTTCCCTGGTGGTATTCATTTGGTTATTCACTCAACAATCACTTATTCAACAGTGATTATTAATGCAGGCCCATTTCTATTTGGGAATGATCACCAAGGAGAAGCATGAAATGTTAAAATTTATGTTTTAGGACCCTCAGGCAGAAATAGACATAAAAGGATATTGTAGAATGCTAAATGCAGATCCAATATGAGGCATTAGAAATACTGCACACTGAGTTCAGTGTTGAGGAGTTTCCCACTCCTGATCCTATGCAATGAAGTACAGAGGGCAAAAGACTGTTCTATAATCTAAAGCTACTGTTCCTGTAGCTTTGTACTTTTCAGCCCAGAAACCTAAGCCCTCATTGAAGGATCATGGAATGCTAGATTTAGAGAATCCCTAAGTGATCATCTAATTCATTGATTCACAACATTTTCTGAATAGCTATTTCATAGAAGTATTTCATGAAACTTCAGCTTATAAAAGGATGAAAGAGAGATATCCCTTGCTGAAGAGAGGATGAGCTGTCCAGGAGTGGACCAGGGCCTCCCTTTTCTTGATGCTTGGACAGCTTCTGAGGTGGATTCACCGAATCAAAGGCCCCAAGGAACATGGACTAACAAACCATTCATCAAAGTTAACCCTGTTAACCTTGGGTGGCAAAACAGATCAGGAAGAATCGGTGACCTGCCTACAGTCATGGAGCTAAGTAAAAAATATGATTTGGTCCATTCCTCCCATTATTGCACACTTTCATTTGGGTATAAAGCATTTTTTTAATAGGAAGGAGAAAGAATTGCTTCAGTTCCCTAAATTTGAGATGATGGTGGACTATCCATGTGGCAATTATCTAGAAAGTAGTTAAATACACAGGTCTGTAGCCCAGCAGGGAAATCATACCCACTTCTTAAATTTAGGAGTTGGCATTATAGAGAGGATAAACCATTCCCCAAAACAAAATAGAAATCCCTTAGTATAATTTGAAATCTGATCATTTGATGCCTCCAGCTTTGTTCTTTTGCTTGGGATTGCTTTTGCTAGTCTAGCGCTATTTTTCTAATATGAATTTTAGGATTGCTTTTCTAATTCTGAGAAAAAATGATATTGATAGTTTGATAGGGATTGCATTGAATCTGTAGATAACTTTAGGTAGTATGGTCATTTTAGTAATACTGATTTTTCTTCCAATTCATGAAACATCATGGGATTTCATTTGTCTGTGTCCTCTTCAATTTCTTTCATCACCAATTTATAGTTCTTCTTGTAGAAATCTTTCACCTCCTTGGACAAATATGTTCCTAGGCATTTTAGCGTTTTGGCTACAATTGTAAATGAAATTGAGTCCTTATTTGACTCTCAGCTTGGTCACTATTGGTGTATAGCAGTGCTACTGATTTGTGTGTTGATTTTGTATCCTGAAACTTTACCAAATTCATTTATCAATTCCAGGAAACTTTTGGATCAACAGAGCAAACAAGCAACCTACAGAATGGGAGAGGATATTCGCAAACTATACATCTGACAAAGGACTAATATTCAGAATCTATAAAGAATTCAAACAAATCAGCAAAAAAAGAAAAACAGTTAAAAAAGGAGCAAGTGACATGAATAGACATCTTTTAAAAGAAGATATGCAAATGGCCAATAAACATATAAAAAATGTTCAACATCACTCATAATCAGGGAAATGCACATTAAAAACACAATGAGATACCACCCTACACCCATCAGAAAGGCTATTATTTAAGAAATCAAAAAACAATAGATGCTGGTGTGAATGGGGAGAAAAGTGGACACATACATTGTTGGTGGGAGTGTAAATTAGTACAACCTCTATGAAAAACGGTATGGAAATTACTCAAATAACTAAAAGTAGATCTGCCATTTGATCCAGCAATCACACTACTAGTTATCCACTCCAAGGAACAGAAATTATTACATAAAATAGACACCTGCACTTACATGTTTATCACAGCACAATTCACCATTGCAAAGATGTGGAGTCAACCGAAAGGCCCATCAACTGGTCAATGGATCATGAAAATGTTGTGTATGTATATCTACCATGAATACTACACAGCTATAAGAAAGGATGAAATCGTATTCTTTGCAGCCACACGGATGGAGCCGGACATCATTATCCTAAATGAACTGACTCAGAAACAGAAAACCAAACACCACATGCTCACTCCTATATGGGAGCTAAACGATCACAAAGATGGAAACAATAGACACTGGGGACACCAAATAAGTGGGGCTAGGGAGTTAAGGCTCAGAAACCTAGAGGGCACAATGTTTACTATCTGAGAGCCAATCCCCACCGGTACACATGTAACAAATATGCATGTGTACCCCTAAATCTAAAATAAAAAAAGAAATCCCTCATTTAGGGGAAGGGGGTAGGGAAGACTCAGAGTAGAGATGTTTGGAGAGGTAGGAGAAAAATGAAGACAAGGACAGATATGGATATAGTTTTTGAGTTACAATGAGATATAATTTTTTGGTTATGCCAAAAGATTACACCTGTGGAGATATTGAACTGAGAGGCCAACCATGTACTTCTTCTGTCCATCACTTCCTTCTGCAGCCATGTCCCTCTCCTTTTTTTAGCCTTTTTCTCAGAGAGACTGCTACCATGGACTCATGAGGAGAGAAGGATGACATGCAGGAACCAGCATGTACTGTTCGTAAGAGGTCATTGCTAAAATTTCAGGAATTTTGTAAACCAGTTGTTAAACACTGATGTTTTTACCAATCACATACACTTATGATTAACTAATATTAATAGCAAAAGCAACAAATACTCAAAATGCATCACTTTAAATTATTTTACTGTATTTGACTGTTATCTATACTTCTGAGATTATTTATGCCTACTATACCTGTATGGAAGAAATACTATATAACAGGGTGCAGTTACACATCTTATCCCAGTGACACATTCAGTGACGTGTCATTGGCAGTTTGAAATGAGCCCTGGTGGGGGTATTTCCACCATAAAATAGGTCATGCTACAGATCAGGGCTTGTGCTGCACTGGAGAGAAACGACCAGTCTCTCTGAGACTCGATATCCTCTCTCCTGGTCCTGGCCTTTTGGAAGGACTGGCTGAATTTCCTGCTCCGGCGTCCTCCCAATAATTCCCTGCTTTTGTTAAACTTGTTTGAACAGGCACTTGTTACTTGCAGACAAATAGCCCACAACTGAGAATTGAACATTTTCAAAGGAAAAAGTCACATATTTTAGAGTTAGGACTTGCATCAGTTTAGATTTGCCTCAACCAATCAAGAAATGTACAAGTATCTATTCAAATTAAGGCTCTGGGCTAAGTCATTTAGGAAGTGAAGGACTGCAGTGAAGATTGTTCTAGACACATGCATGAGGTGTGGTGGTAAGGGAGAGAGAGGGGTCAGCCCAAGGTGGCACACCAAAGCAGGACTAGAGAAAGATTTCCTCTCTGCACGTTGCTCTCTATTCTTCATTGCCAGGATCTTTGAACCGAAGTTGACAGTCCAGAGAATCCACTATTAGCTCCATTACACTTCCAGTTATTATTCCATTCGTTTTTCTCATACCACAGACCATGTTATTTACATAATGAGAAGAGAATTTGGTGGAGAGGAGAGGCATGTATTGATTGTCCTGGGCCTGCCTTGTTAGTTTCTACTGTAAATAACACTTGTTTCCCATACTACTGCTGTGGGGGATATTCTGTTAATTTCAGTTATCATTTTGTTTCTCCCACATGTGACAGTCAATTTTTTTTAGAGGAATGTTCAGATGGTTAGGCATGGTCATTGTTGGATAGTATTTAGCTGGTATGTTTCCAGGAGACAGATACAACCACTAAGCTTGCCAGTTGAGTGCAGTGCTGCTTTCTGTACATATACACTCGAGAATGATTTTCCTTAACTCACCTGTGGGTGGGTCTGCATCTCTCATCTTCTCACCAATGCTGTGTGCAGAAAAACATTAAAGGCTGGATGGAACCAGAGCCAGCAACATAATTTTCAGGACTAGGTGCAAAATGAAAATGCCCCTTGTTCAAAAAGCAGGCAACATATTTTTGAACTCTTTTCCATGGTCTTTCTCTCAACCTGCCATGATGCTTTTTATTTACTATTGAATATTGTGCTCTCTCAAGAACTGGTCCCAGGAAGGTGGGGAGGTGTTAGGAGATTGGGCTGCTTGTGAAGCCCTAGGCCCAGTTCATGCTCTGCTTTCCCATTGGACTTAATTTACAAAACACAAAGACAGGGAAAAGCCTCTTAAGAATTTCAAAATAGTAACAAGAGAGCATTAATCCCCAAGCATGGGCGCTATGCAGTTGCACATGTCACAAGCCCATAAAGCTGTCCATGACTGTAAACTTCTCTTTTTCTTGTCTGTCATGGTAACAGCTGGCTTTCCACGTAATAGCACATACTGAAGATTACGTATGAATATGTAGTGAACTGGAAAGACACTCAGGAAGAAAGAAGAATGCTTAGGAAGAGGGAGGCTGGGAGAAGAACAGTTCAGTTTGCTGGGGAAGGACCAGAACCATAATTTTTGCAAATTGCTGATGACTGTCTTTCCTTCCATCACTGTTATGGTTTGAAGATTATATGTCTAAATGAAGAATATTTGAAGACACTTGTTTTAAGTGACCAGTCCTAGGATTAAAAGCCCTCATTAAATATTTGCCAAAAGAATGAACTCAAGCATAACAGAAAACTGGAAATCAAAGTCTTTGTCTGTGCCACTGGGAAAAAGAATCAGCTTAAACCAATCTTGCAATTTTCAATGTTAACAAGCTCCAGGTGGACCTAGAGAATTTCTCCTTACTATAGTGTTCAACCCCGATCAGCTGGAAGCAATCTTTCAGACATGTTTCCCCCTCCATTATCAAAAAAACAAAAGTGCTACCCATTTAAGGCCTTCCTTCTCCACCTGACACCTTCATAAGTGAATGGTGTGCAAAAATGAGCTTAACTTTCAGGCAAGTCCTTGGAACTAACACTCAGTACTAACACTCACTGAAAGTGAGTGAGCCGGTGGGGGAGGAATTGTCTTCTTACATATGGAATAACCAACACGCTTCCCAAAGAAGGAGACAACAGTAAACCACAAGATAAAGATGAAGGTTGAGAGAGACAGCCACTCAGCCCAGCTCTAGAAGACTGATCTTTCACAAACAGATGAGAGACAAGACATCCTTCCTGAATGCTCAGGAAACGTCATTTAGATCGGGACCTGGCTTGTTTATCTACTCAGTTGTAAAGATATTCTTATTTCTGGCCACCAATACCCCCCACTGTCTGCTTCCTGATTTCTATTTATCACTGCCCTCCAAAGCATCGCTGCTTTGGGAGTTAACCTCCATTCACTATGCCCAATTTCTCTTAGCCAGGAGTCACACCTAGATGTTCAGAATGAGAGTCTCTTTTTGGTGCAACACCTCCATGAACTTTTGTCTTTAAGTAGTTGTTGAGGGCTCAATTCAATATTTGACCCAAGGATACCCTCCTCACAATGCCTAAACAGAAATCTGCTAGCTTTTAGTTCTATATTTCTAGGGACAGGAGGCCTTGCCTTAGCACTTGTTAAATTTTTCATTCAGTCATTAGAAAAGATATCACTGAGCATCTTCTATGGATATAATGTTAGTATGTTAGGTGCTGATAAAAATAAAAGAAAGGAGAAACAGAGAAAGTGAGAGATAGGAAAGAAAGGGAGAAAGGAAGGAGGGAAGAAAAAATGATCTTGTCAAGGCATAGCCTAGCAGGTTACAGAAAAATTATAATATATTAAGTTTAAGGTCTTTCAAGATGGACATGTACATAATTCATTGAGAATTCAGAAGTAGAGACACCTGCTTAAAACAATTGCATAAATTTGGGCTCTAGCCCTAGTGCTTTCACTTTATGTATGACTTTAGACAAGATAGAAATATATGTTGAGTCTCCATATCTATAGTACAAGCTTGAAGACATCTCAGAGCATTTTTTTGACAAAATGGTTGAGTTATTACATATGAAGCTCTCTGCTTAGGGGCAGCTATCATTATTGTCATTATTATCATCATAGTCACATGGCTGCTGTTGACGCATTCGAACAGTATATATGCTTTTCAATGTAATTTCATAAATATTTCTTGAATAACATCCATTCTGGCACCTTTCCATCTGTCTGCCACCAACCACCAACATGTTACGTGCCACACCCTTTCTTATTTAATCTGTCCTTTGGCTCCCCATTTCCCTTTGACTGGACACAAAACTTCTTATTTGGCCTCCAACAACCTGCATGGTCTGACCTCTACCTACTTCTCCAGTCCTGTTCACACTAGGTTCCCCTCTGGGAGCTCCAACCCAGCCCCCCCCCCCCCCCCCCCCCCCCCCCCC